>NW_019240217.1:524-1781 GCF_002742605.1 Olea europaea var. sylvestris
TTTTTGTTTCCGATCAACCTATCAAATTTTAGCCCATTCCGACACAGTCGCGAAAAATGACGAAATTGCCCCCTACGCGATTTTTGTTTCCGATCAACCTGTCAAATTTTAGCCCATTCCGACACAATCGGGAAAAATGACGAAATTGACCCGACGCGATTTTTGTTTCCGATCAACCTGTCAAATTTTAGCCCATTCCGACACTGTCACGAAAAATGATGAAATTGCGCACGGCGCGGTTCGTGTTTCCGATCAACCTTTCAAATTTTAGCCAATTCTGACATAGTTGCGAAAAATGACGAAATTCACCCGGCACGATTTTTGTTCGCGATGAACCTGTCAAAATTGAGCCCATTCCGACACAGTTGCGAAAAATGACGAAATTGCCCCTACGCGATTTTTGTTTCCGATCAACCTGTCAAATTTTAGCCCATTCCGACACACTCGCGAAAAATGACGAAATTGACCCCGAAGCGATTTTTGTTTCCGATCAACATGGCCAATTTTAGCCCATTCCGACACAGTCGCGAAAAATGATGAAATCGCCCACGGCGCGGTTCGTGTTTCCGATCAACCTTTCAAATTTTAGCCAATTCTGACATAGTTGCGAAAAATGACGAAATTCACCCGGCACGATTTTTGTTCGCGATGAACCTGTCAAAATTGAGCCCATTCCGACACAGTTGCGAAAAATGACGAAATTGCCCCTACGCGATTTTTGTTTCCGATCAACCTGTCAAATTTGAGCCCATTCCGACACAGTCGCGAAAAATGACGAAATTCCCCCGGCACGATTTTTGTTCCCGATCAACCTGTCAAATTTGATCCCATTCCGACACAGTCGCGAAAAATGACGAAATTCCCCCGGCACGATTTTTGTTCCCGATCAACCTGTCAAATTTGATCCCATTCCGACACAGTCGCGAAAAATGACGAAATTAACCCCGGCGCGATTTTTGTTTCCGATCAACCTGTCAAATTTTAGCCCATTCCGACACACTCGCGAAAAATGACGAAATTGACCCCGAAGCGATTTTTGTTTCCGATCAACATGGCCAATTTTAGCCCATTCCGACACAGTCGCGAAAAATGATGAAATCGCCCACGGCGCGGTTCGTGTTTCCGATCAACCTTTCAAATTTTAGCCAATTCAGACATAGTTGCGAAAAATGACGAAATTGCCCCCGGCGCGATTTTTATTTCCGATCAACCGGTCAAATTTGAGCCCATTCCGACACAGTCGCGAAAAATGACGAA
>NW_019240218.1:0-1781 GCF_002742605.1 Olea europaea var. sylvestris
AAGACGAAAGAAGCAAATATGGTTGACTACATGGCACAAGATGTCTCAGAAATGAATCTCGCAGCCGTCATTTCTGAAGTGAACATGGTAGGTTTAAACCCTAAAGAGTGGTGGATTAACACCAGTGCTACAAGGGATGTGTGCTCTAATAAAGAGTTGTTTACTATGTTTGAAGCAATTGAGAACGGGGAGAAGCTGTTCATGGAAAATTCAGCAACTTTTGAAATCAAGGGTCAAGGAAAGGTGGTTCCAAAGATGACCTTGGGAAATGAGCTGTCTCTCAACAATGTGCTAAATGTGCCGGAAATTCGTAAGAATTTAGTGTCGGGTCACTTTTGAATAAGCATAGTTTTCGCATTGTATTTGAGTCAGACAAAGTCATTCTATCAAAAAGTGAAATGTTTATTAGAAAAGGTTATGTTTCCGACGGTATGTTTAAGCTGAATGTAATGGTTGTGAAACTAAAAATGAATAAAGTAAATTCTTCTGCTTATTTGCTTGAGTCTTCCAATTTGTGGCATGGTAGATTAGAACATGTTAACCGTGATACTTTACGTAGACTAGTTAACTCGAATTTCATACCCAAGTTCCATAATGATTCCAAACATAAGTGTGAAACTTGTGTTGAGACAAAATTGACAAGATCATCCTTTAAGTCAGTTGAACGGAACACAGAACCACTTGATTTAATTCACAGTGATGTTTGTGACTTAAAACTTGTACAAGCAAGAGGTGACAACAAGTATTTTATTACTTTTGTCAACGATGTCACAAAATACTGCTATGTGTATCTGCTTAAAAGCAGAGATGAAACTATAGAGAAATTTGTTTTCTATAAGAATGAAGTTGAAACTCAACTTAATAAGAAAATTAAGGTATTACGGAGTGATCGAGGTGGTGAGAATGGAGTACCATTTGTCGATTTCTGTGCACAACACGGAATTATACATGAAACCACCGTACCTTATTCACTGCAACAAAACGGTGTAGCAGAATGAAAAAATTGTATCTTAAAAGAAATGATAAATGCAATGCTAGTAAGTTGTGGGTTACCTCAGAACATATGGGAAGAAGCTGTGTTATTATCAAATTACATTTTAAATAAAGTGCCCCGAAAGAAATCGGAAAAGACCCATATGAGTTATGGAAATGAAGAAAGTCTACCTATAAACACTTGCGAGTGTGGGGGTGTCTTGCAAAAGTGGCTATTCCAACACCAAAGAAGGTAAGGATAGGCTCGAAAACTATAGACTGCGTCTTCATTGGCTATGCACATAATAACAGTGCTTATCGATTTCTTGTGTATGATTTAAAAATTCCAAACATACACAAAAACACGATAATAGAATCGATGAATGCTTCATTCTTTGAAGAAGTATTCCTATACAAGTCCAAAGAGGAAGCCAGCTCCTCTAATCGAACATATGAGACAATGACTGAAAATAGTCAGGACAAATAATTATAAGAGGAGACTGAGGTTAGACGCAGCAAACGGGAAAGGACAGAAAAGTCTTATGGTCCTGATTTTCTGACCTATATGCTAAAAAGCGAACCTCAAAGTTATTAAGAAGCTGTGAATTTCTCGGAAGGACCTCAATGGAAAGATGCCATTAAAGGTGAAATAGACTCCATACTGCAAAATCATACATGGGAACTAGTGGATCTTCCTCCTGGATGCAAACCACTAGGCTACAAATAGATTTTCAAAAGGAAAATGAAAGCAGATGGAACTATCGAAAAGTACAAGGCCAGATTAGTAATAAAAGGTTACAAACAAAGGG
>NW_019240219.1:0-1781 GCF_002742605.1 Olea europaea var. sylvestris
AATCCAAGAGTTCCAAATATGCGAGTTGTCGTTCTTTAAAAAATGGTCGAAAATCTTAATACGTCATTACGAAATCGTGAGCTTAACCCTAAACGGCGCTACATTTTCGAAAAGTACTTATGGTCCCAAAAACGGACACTGTGTTCAAAAGCTATGCTCAATTCTTCGAACGCCGTCAGTCTAAATATGCAGCTGCACGTTCCTCAAAAAATGGTCAAAATCCCTCATACGTCGCGACGAAGTTGTGAGTTCAATCCAGAAGGGTCGCTACATTTCCGAAAAGTACTTATGGTCCCAAAACGGACACCGTCTGCAAAAGTTATGCTCAATTCTTCGAACGCCGTCAGTCTAAATATGCAGCTGCACGTTCCTCAAAAAATGGTCAAAATCCCTCATACGTCGCGACGAAGTTGTGAGTTCAATCCAGAAGGGTCGCTACATTTCCGAAAAGTACTTATGGTCCCAAAACGGACACCGTCTGCAAAAGTTATGCTCAATTCTTCGAACGCCGTCAGTCTAAATATGCAGCTGCACGTTCCTCAAAAAATGGTCAAAATCCCTCATACGTCGCGACGAAGTTGTGAGTTCAATCCAGAAGGGTCGCTACATTTCCGAAAAGTACTTATGGTCCCAAAACGGACACCGTCCGCAAAAGTTACGATCATTTCTTCGAAGGTCGACAATCCAAGAGTTCCAAATATGCGAGTTGTCATTCTTTAAAAAATGGTCGAAAACCTTAATACATCATTACGAAATCGTGAGCTAAACCCAAAACGGTCGCTGCATTTTTGAAAGGTACTTATGGTCCAAAAAATGGACACGGTCTGCAAAAGCTATGCTCAATTCTTCGAACGCCGTCAGTCTAAATATGCAGCTGCACGTTCCTCAAAAAATGGTTAAAATCCCTCATGCACCACGACGAAGTTGTGAGTTCAATCCAGAAGGGTCGCTACATTTTCGAAAAGTACTTATGGTCCCAAAACGGACACCGTCTGCAAAAGTTAAGATCATTTCTTCGAAGGTCGACAATCCAGGAGTTCCAAATATGCGAGTTGTCGTTCTTTAAAAAATGGTCGAAAACCTTAATACGTCATTACGAAATCGTGAGCTAAACCCGAAACGGTCGCTACATTTCCGAAAAGTACTTATGGTCCCAAAAATAGACACTGTGTTCAAAAGCTATGCTCAATTCTTCGAACGCCGTCAGTCCAAATATGCAGGTGCACGTTCCTCAAAAAATGGTTAAAATCCTTCATACGTCACGACGAAGTTGTGAGTTCAATCCAGAAGGGTCGCTACATTTCCAAAAATTACTTATCGTCCCAAAACGGACACCGTCTGCAAAAGTTACAATCATTTCTTCGAAGGTCGACAATCCAGGAGTTCCAAATATGCGAGTTGTCGTTCTTTAAAAAATGGTCGAAAATCTTAATACGTCATTACGAAATCGTGAACAAAACCCGAAACGGTCGCTACATTTTCGAAAAGTACTTATGGTCCCAAAAAAGGACACTGTGTTCAAAAGCTATGCTCAATTCTTCGAACGCCGTCAGTCCAAATATGCAGGTGCACGTTCCTCAAAAAATGGTCAAAATCCCTCATACCTCACGACGAAGTGGTGAGTTCAATCCAGAAGGGTCGCTACGTTTTCGAAAAGTACTTATGGTCCCAAAACGGACACCGTCTGCAAAAGTTACAATCATTTCTTCGAAGGTCGACAATCCAGGAGTTCCAAATATGCGAGTTGTCGTTCTTTAAAAAATGGTCGAAAACCTTAATAC
>NW_019240220.1:0-48443 GCF_002742605.1 Olea europaea var. sylvestris
GATTTCTTCACTTCAAAAAGTGGTTTCAATAAAAACAGGGAACAAGCCCAGTATAGGGCTTTGCAGGGACCAGTTCGGAGTACAAATAAACAAATTAATTTCTCTAAAATTTACATTCATTTATTTTCAACATTAACCAACTAACGTGTAATGCACGTTAACCACACTAGTATAAATAAAAAGGTGTATTTTCATTTAAATTTAAATATTCAGTAAAGGATTCTATACATAATTATAATATTGATTTATGCAGTATGACAGAATACAACATGTACAACAAAATTATCGTCTTAAGATTGTTGGAAAAAATAGACGTGCATAAATTATATTCAAATAGTATACCTTTTATGTGCATAAATTGAACAGAAATTTGACTTATCAAAATTGAATACGTAAAGTAGACATAAGAAATGCATGAATATGAATTTTGTCGAGGTAAGAGTTCGATTTTTTTCCTTAAAACAATAATGCTTCGCACAGGTGCTAAAGATTTTTCAACATTCATCTCTCAAGATACAATGACCATATCTCATAACAAGGGCACTCCAAATGACATAAACCAACGAATCTACTTATGCTTTGAATCCTAATGCAATCATGAAATGAATTAATTAATGAAAACAAATACATGAGGTCAAAATATAGATGTTGAAAAATTTTGTCTCAAAAGACACAATCTATGGAAAAGACACAATTATAGGATTCAGTCTCTATATTTGAAGGGATAAATCTATTAGAAAATAATACTAAAAGCTACAATCTTTCACATAGAAAGACATAATGTCTGCTAAATAATTTTCTATAATATCCATAATATTCTATGTAAATTTATAATAATTCACGTTTTAAGTTACTTAAATTTTTCTTAATTTTTCATTCACCAAATAACAATTTCCACTTAAATAATTAAGAATTGGTCAAAACCAATTTCTTATACAAATTTCCAACATTTACTTTGTGAGTGCCTAAATACTTTTTATGTTAGGACGATGATATTGCTTAGGATTTTTAATATTTGCTTGATTTCAAGAATTTATGCCACTTTAATATGTGTTAATTATTTATTGTATATGCAATGCTTCAATTGTTGATCACCAATTGATTGATTTAGGGATAGTACAAAAATTGAGAGGTAGTGCATGATTCTAGTTCATAAAATGATTACTATTATAAGAAATCAAGAGATAATTATAGGGTATGTAATCTATATAGAATTCAAGTAGGTTAAAACATTCATATGTGTGCGAATTTACGTAGAGATATAGTAAATTCGGGCACATGAATAGGATTAGTGTTACTCAAAAAAGATCACTAGCAACATTAGGTTAATTCAATTATTAGCTCATATAAAGTGGGGTTGAATGAATTAGAATTAGATGAACATTAAAGAACCAAAGTGAAATAAAAAAAATCCAAACAACAAGAACCTAAGTGAAATAAAAAATCCAAACTACCTAATGTCATAATCTTCTCAACCATATTTAAGTAGATCACCTTAGTCACTTCAGTTACAAATTTAGTTACAAAACATATCTCGAATTATTAATTGGTTACTTGTTTGATTTAGATTAAAGTTAAGTTAAAACTCTACAAAACCTAGTAGTTCTGCGAGATGATACTTGAACTAAAAAATTCACTTTGTTACTTATATGATTCATACACTTGCAAAATTACATGAACACCAACTCTTTCTACTAAGCAAAGTTTTGCACAAACATCATTGCCTACATAACTCTTCCTAAAAAAGGTCATTGCAATGAGATTATTCATTTTGATTTTTTATTCTTGACTCTTTATTAGTCAGAGGCAAATTAGATTTTACAACCATCGTCATTGAACACATGAAAATATTCATTCCACCACTCACATCAAGCCTTACCTTATGTCACGTTTCTCACCAAAATCTTTAAGCATTTTGAAGTTTCTTTGAATAGTGAGATTTCTATTTCACTCCTTCCCACAACATAATCAATACTCAAAGTCTTATACTTATGAAAATTGTCAAAGAACAAAAGCAATGGACGTCCCAAACAAAGTTTGATATGGAGTCAAGCCCCTCGACTCCACCATTTAAAGGAAATGAAGAGGTCAGTGATAATCATGACGACGAGGATGTTCTAATCCTTCTTTGCCCTCCTTGTGACATCCCGGGCTTAAGTGTTCCTCCTTCCACTTCCGAATTTACATTCACACGGGATCACCACAATCTCTTGAATGTGCGTATTGACTCTCATACCACTTCCATTGATGGACTTGCCGTGTTGCTTCACTAAGTGCTTCCTCAACAAAATGCACTCAATGCTCAACAAAATGCCCAATTTGCTTCTCTCAACACATTCTTTCCTCCTCCACTTCCCCGGAGCACTGGATGTTAATTGCATTTTTTTTTATGTATAATGGAACTATTTTTATGGTTCTTGAACTTCGTTATGCTTTTGACATTTCATCACTTATGTTTTGATACAATTTTTGATATGAATATTTTGTCTCCTCTCTTGTTTTTACTTAAACTTGAAATTATGTGTTTAATTGATGAGGAATATTATG
This sequence comes from Olea europaea var. sylvestris, assembly GCF_002742605.1. Lineage (NCBI taxonomy): Eukaryota > Viridiplantae > Streptophyta > Magnoliopsida > Lamiales > Oleaceae > Olea > Olea europaea. The sequence continues at coordinate 2,548 of NW_019240220.1, forward strand.
GTTGATTTAATGTTTTGATCATATATTTACTACTTTTTTGCTTATGTCAAAAGGGAAAGATGAGTAAGATGATATTTTTTAAATGAGTAGTGAGTGGAATATATATTCTTTGAAAGATTTATTATTTGATATGCTTTGAATGGATGATAATTGATTCGTAAAAGATAAGAAAAATATATGTTAAATTTAATATTTTTATTCTTTATCCCTTACTACTATTATGTTGCAAATAATCTTATTTTTATAATAAAAAAGGAGTAAATTATTGAACTATGTTTGACTTTAAACTTATTGCTTTAATCATAACAAACAAGCCAATCTTGTTTTTCTAACAGTTGAGCTTAATTAATTATAGTTTTCAAAGTATTCGATGATAAATTGATCACTAGAAGATCATAATTGAAACTAGCATATTACAAATCAGAATCACATTGAAGGTCAAGATCGAAGTCGAGCATTCAAGTTAAATCGTCAGACTTCGAAAATCATAGACTAGATTTTTTTTTTATCGTATGTAAAAGTACTAGTACCTTGATCTTAAGCAATACATGATTAAAGTTCAAAAAATAATTTTATGCATGAAAAAGTTAATTTGATAATCACTTGCCTAAAATATTTTAATTAAATGTAAGATTATTTTTCAAATTGATATTTGAAATTTGATTATATTTTTAAAAAATCACTTACCTTGAAAAATGAATTGAAAATGCTTTTCCAAAAGTCTACACTTTTCAAAACTATCAAATCAGATCAAACGCAGTCAAAACAAGGAAATTATGTGGAAGGCGGATGTCCAATGGGAACTGGCGGATGTCCGAAAATCTCAATGGTCAATTTTTTATTGTTCTAATGTGTGACGTCCAATGGCTATTTTTGAATGTCCAGACTTGTGTCGATCATTCGAACTCTCGTTCGTTTTCCCAAAAATTTTGTTCTTTGAATCCTATAGATAACATCTCATTTGCATTCATTTTAAGTCTCTTTAAGACCATTAAAAAGAGAAAAAATTGAGCTAAATCATTTAAGCTTACATTACATTAAGTTCATCTAATTATTTACATTGAAAAATTTTAATTGATTAAATAAAATTTTGAAATCATTATATTCTCAAAATTTTCTCATCTAATACTTGACTTATCATTTATTGTTATTCATTTAAGTGTTAGTCTCTTTTAGTATTTAATTCTTTTGTATCATTTATTAAAAACGAAACTCTATTGTAAAATCATTCGTCAAACTTGTGGGTTATATTGAGGTCCCTTGAAAACTCAATATTATATAATGGTCGGTGCTTCTTATTTATAAATCATCGGAAACATTGTAAGGATTTTGATTCCACCATAAGTTAATAAATTTAATGAAAATGTCTTGCTCGTGATGGAGAGTTTAGTAACGAAGAACGTAAATTGTTGATTTGGATCGAACCACTACAATTATATCTTTTGCACTCTTCTTTTCTTTCACTTACCATTATTTTATTTACATTTATTATTTTATTGATCTATTTTTTTTAACTGACTTGATATAAGATTAATTTTAGAAAAAAAAAATTCAAAAATCAATTCACCTCCCTTTTAATTAGTCATTTTTGGGCTATCAAAATGCTCTTTAATTTAACGAGTTAATGTTTGAAAATAGACTCTTAGAAACTCTCTATTTTAACTTTTTAAAATAAAGAGTGAATTTAACTATCCAAATGTAGAGAGTTAAACTCGTTATATAATCTTAATTTACAATGATTGCATTTAATAAGCTACATGTTTCAATATTTTATTTCTTAAATTATTCAAATCATATTTAAATTTATTGGACCAATACAACAAAATGAACTTTTAACGGTATTCATTTATGACTGCGAAAAACGCATGCCGTAAAAATAGACTATTTACAACATGCTATAAATGTATGCCAAAAACGATCAATTACTTATAATATTTACGACATGCATTTTTTGCACATTGTAAAAACCAAATATTTACAGCATACATTCACGACATGCCGTGTTTTTGAAAATTAAACTTATTACACATGCGCGTGCATATCATAAATGACTACTTGTCTATTCACAGCCACGGCGGATCGGAGTCTGTTCAAGTCGAGCCTAAGTAGCCACCACTATTTCTTTTTCTTTCTTTTTTAAGTACAAGCACAACCTAGCTAAGAATGAAGAAACCCAAATCCAATCCAAGGTAATACCATTCAACTCCATACCCATTCCTTCCGTAGCTTGCCTTCGCCATTCAATCGAACCTCTTCATAACCTCTCGTAAGACACTGACGGAAATATCTTATATTCGACTTCTAAATCTCCTCTCAACATCTCATGAGCTCTCACCCGCCGCCACCTTTGTCCAATCTAGGAATCTCATGCCATTTCTCATTTTTTGAGCCATACACTACAGATGGCAGACGCCTTCGATTCCATCAAAAATTCGACAAACGACAACATAGCAAAAGAAGAAGGTGAAGGCCCTGACGTCATCTCATTTCTTTTTATATGTTATTTTGATTTTTTTAATGTAATTTACAATTTTTTAATTTTAACATACATTGAACATAAAAAAGTTGGGAAGCTATTGAAAAAGCTCAGAAGAAAACCATTGTGCTTCTTGTCTCTATAAATTGTTCTATTTTAATGCTTCAATTTTTTCCAGTATTACTATGTACCTTCGTGAATCTGTAAATCTGTGAATTGCTCTGTGAATCTATAATTCTGTGAATTGCTATATGAATTACTTTTAGGCTTAAGTATTGTTCAAGGAAATAGATTCATTGACATTGTTTATCAATCCAGTAACATTTGGTTAAAAAAAGGAGTGGTATTCCAAGGGTAAAGTCTTACTTATTAAAAGGTGGAAGGCTGAAAAGGGTTCTATTTTATGACATGTTCCATTTTGTTTTACTGTACATGACGAAGTAAGCCCCGCTTCATGAACTAGTAGCTATGCATGATCTTGAGATATATCCTACTGCAGGATATAAACAAATATATCTTTCTGATATAATAAAGATCATATTTTCACATTAGTGTAGATTGATATAGCTCCCATAATCTGTTAGTTAAGATTGATGTAGTCCCCAAAATCCACTTCTCATTCGGAGAGAGTCCTCAGAAGACGCTGATTTGGATAAAAGCTTGGGAACTCGACAATGGCCATACAAAACATGTTATAGCCCTAGATATGTAACTACATTAGAGGGTGTCTAGTCTCTGTGTGTTCTTTGATTTCGTCCCAATATCACTACCAATTGAGGACTACAAGTTTCACATCTAAGTAATATTTGATATGATAGTTTAATATATAGATTAAAGAGTTAATGTATAGATTGATAAAGAGTATGGATGGCCTATAGAGCTATTTATGCCCCAAAATTACCCTGCATGAACTGAAGTGCATTCAGAAGTTGCTTAATATATTGTATAAAAGTTGATGCTCTATTCAGTTTTGAACAATTAAGCTAGTCTTTCTTAATGTAAAACTTCTTCCTATTTTTTTTCCAATTTTTTTCTAAATCAATATAATAGAATAGGTTATATCTTAATAGTGTTGGTATAGCATCGTGGATAAAGATTGAATATACATATCAAGGTTATCTTATCCCCTTAAGTTCATTTTTTTTTTTAAATATGTTCGTACACACTTTTTAGATGATTTACTTAGTGTTTTATTATAGAGTTTCGGAGGCATATCAATACGATGCAAGAAATTTTGTAAATATGGTGCATGCCAATGTAGAAAATCAAGAAAATGTCATATGCCCTTGCAAATGTTGTAAAAACCTATTTTATGAACATTTTGATACAATGTATGGGTATTTCATCATTCATGGGATGGATCTTACTTATACTACGTTGGTGTTTCATGGTGAAAAATCGAATGCATCATTGCCTCCTCAAGATGTAGAAAATATTGAGACATATAGGATGTATAGAGATGCATTTCTTCAAGATGATAATAACGTAGAACCTGAGAATGAAAATCAAAAGGAAGAATTTTCAAATTTATATGATAGAGTTGAAATTCCTTTATATTCCAATTGTACAAAGTACACAAGAATATCTGCAATGATTGTCTTATACAAGCTTAAAACTACGCATGGTATATATGACAATGGTTTCAACGAACTTCTTAAAATAATCCGAGACATGTTACCGCATGGGGACACTCTTCTCGACTCCTGTAATTCATCAAAAAAGTTATTGAATATCTTTGATTTTGGATATCAGAGAATACATGCATGCATAATCGATTATTGGTTGTTTAGAAAGGATCTAGAGGATTTAGAGATATGTCCAAAATGTGCATCTTCACGTTAGAAAGTTAATGAACAAACTAAGAAGATTCAAAAGAGGATACTTGTAAAAGTTTTACGATATTTTCCAATTATACCACAATTTAGAAGAATGTTTAGGTCACTTGACAAGGTAGAACAACTAATATGGCATTTAAATCACAAAAGTCAAGATGAAAAAATGCGTCATTTAGTTTATTCATTAGCTTGGGAGAAAATTGATCAAAAGTGGCCTTATTTTGCATCAGAACCATGAAATCTTAGGCTTAGCCTTTCATCCGATAGATTTAATCCTTTTGGTGACCTAAGTTCTAGGTATAGCAGTTGGCCGATGATTCTAGTTATATATAATCTCCTTCCTTAGATATGCATGTCCAAGGAAAGTTTATTATTGAATTTGTTAATCCAGGTCCAAAGCAACCTGGGAATGATATAGATGCATATCTAGAACCATTTATAGGAGACTTGAAGGAGTTGTGGAATATTAGTATTGAAGTATATGATAGATTTACCAAGTCCATCTTCAATTTGAAGGCTGTATTGATGTGGACAATTAATAATTTTTTGGTTTATGGAAACTTATTTGGATATCCTACAAAGGATGAGGCGGCATGTCCTGTATGTGGTTTATCCACATGTGCAAAATGGTTGACATATAGTCGAAAGTTTGCATACATAGGTCATAGAAGATTTCTTTTATATAATCATACTTTTCGATTGAAAGAAGCTTGGTTTGATGGAAAAAAGGATCACAAGCCCAGTCCAAAAATATTGACCGGTCAAGAAGCGATGTGATCAATAAAGAATATTAGCAATAATTGGGAAAGAAAGGGAACAAAAAAGATCAGATTCCGAGTGACCGTAGAAAAAGAAATCAATATTCTTTGATTTATTGTATTGGGAGGTTAGTCATTTCAAACTATTTGAATTTAGTTATCTTTTCGCTTAGTTTTTTTTTTCAAAATTTATATTATTATTTTCCAGACACTATTTTACGTCATAATTTGGATGTAATGCACATTGAAAAGAATGTTTGCGAGAGCATTCTTGGCACTATTATGAATATGAAGGGAAAATCAAAAGATGGGCTCAATTATAATAAGGATTTGCTTAATATGGATATTAGAAATGATCTTCATACAGATTTGAAAGGACATACATATTACCTATCCGCAACATCATGCATGCTATCCAAAAAAGAGAAAGAGTTATTTTTTAAGAGATTATTTGATTTAAGATTACCCGATAGTTATAGCTCTAATGTTTCGAACTGTATCTCATTAGCAGATAATAGGATTTTAAATCTGAAGTCTCATGATTGCCATGTGCTCATACAAAAATTGTTATCAGTTGCATTTAGAGGACTAATTTTTTGACTGTTTACATTTTTTAACAAAATACGTCAAAGAGTTATTGATAAAAATAACTTAGAAAAGTTTGAGGAGGATGTTGCAGTGACTTTATGTATGCTTGAAAGGTTCCCCCGCCCCCCTTTTTTTGACATAATGACTCATTTAACCATCCATCTTGAGTGTGAAGTTTGTATTGGCGGACTTATACAATATCATTGGATGTAACTCTTTGAGAGGTAACTTACCATTATACTTTTGCACTTATTCAACATTTCTTCTTCTAATTATTTAGGTTTCTCATGCCTATTATGTGTGAATTAGGTTTATGAAAACACTTAAATGATATGTTAGAAATCACTCAAGACTAGAGGGCTGCATAGCAAAGCGTTATTTATCCAATGAATGTCTGCATTTTTGTAATGGTTACCAGAAACAAGTTGCTAAGGTAGTTGTTCGACATAATCAAAATGAGGATTTTGAGAACGACACAACTATTGATGGACGCCTAATTTCTAAAGGAAAGTCAAAGATTTTGAGTCAAGAAATGTTAGAGGTCACTCATCGCTACGTGCTGTTTAACAGTGCTACAATTGAACCATATATAATGTAATCAAGTTAGTTAATAAATTAGTTTTATATCGATTAATATTTTCTCGTAAACTTGTCTTACTATTTATTTATTTATTTAATTATTTTTATTTAGGATGCATAGAGAGGAGATTAAGAATTCATATGGTTGTGTTGCCAAGAATGAAACCTTATTACAACTTAAACATATGGAGAGTTTTACTCTTAGGTTTGCAGAGAAAGGCAAACAAGACAATTGTAACATATCAAGTATATTGAAATGGCTTGCATGACGACCTAGATATAACGTGATGTCACATTCTGGTTATATTATCAATGGACATTAGTTTCATACAACTGATGTTTGCAAAAGTACACAAAACAATGGTGTTTCTATTGAGGCACAAACTATTTGCCGGTCTAGTGTGAAGGATACAAGTCAAGTAGTTGGTAAAATTTCTTATTATGGGGTTATAAAAGATATAATTCTACTAGACTATCATACTTTTAAAGTTCCTATGTTTCATTTTGATTGGACAAATATAGATAGCGGAGTAAAGATTAAAGAAGGGTTTATGTTGGTAAATCTTCATAGATGACAACATCAATTTGAAAGAGATCCATTTATTTTAGCATCACAAGCAAACCAAGTTTTTTATTCTAGAGAAAGTGATACTTCTAGTTGGTATATTATATTGAAGGCACCTCCTAGAGGATTTTATGAGTCAGAAAATTTTGATAAGGATGCTTATACTCCATCTACATTAGATACATCATTAAGACTTGATATGATTGTGAGGGAGATGAAATTCAATATTGTAATTGTATAAATTTAAGATTCTTTCTTTCTTGCATTATTTTTATTGATATTACATTAATGTTAATGTCTCTAATTCCATTCTTTCTTAATTTATTTATATAGATGCAAATGATGAAAGCTGACTTTTGTGAAAACTAATGTGCAAATGATTGGACATAATATGTCAGATCTTGGTGAAGTAAGTCATGAGGTTGTATATAATGATTTTTCATGTTTCTATGTTAAATTTAAGCAAAAAAAATGTGTCTTTCTTATTTATGAAATGCAATCATCTAATCAGGGTTACAAGAAATCAAAAGAAGCTAAAAAGCTATAATTGTTGCTGTCACAAGAGAAGGAAATGAAGGAATAAGAATATCATAGGGATGTTCTAATTCTGTGCAACATGATGAAGAAGTCTTGCCTAATAGCATCAGTACTACTGAAAAAGGAAATAAAGGAAGGGGTCGGGCAAAGTTGAACTATCTCAACAAGGGAAAATGTGCAATGTTAACTATAGAATTTAATGAAAGAAGGCAATCAATTTGTAAAGGATCAAATAAGTCATCGTCGTTCCTTCGAACCATAGTCCGCAGCTAGGAAACGTACACCTATTACAAAGAGAAATTGGAAAGATTTCAGCAAAAGTTTTCTTGATGACATATGGGAGCTTGTGCATGTGATATAAACTTCACATCACATATAGTTTAAATTAAATTACTATTAATCTTGTATATTTTGATGCAACAAAGGTTTGATATTAACATTTGTCATAGAAAGTACATTGTGCAAAAATTGGGAAAGAGTTGGAGAGATCATCGATCTAATGTGCTAAAAATAATCGGTAACAAAGGAAGAACAATTAGCATGACACGAGCTGCTGCTCTTCTCAAGCTAGATAATGTTGACTCAATAGAAAGCATTTGTCAAAGAACGCAATTCTCAGCGATAGAAGGTATGTTCCATTGCTTTTATATATTGAATGTGCATGTTTCATCTTACTATGGGCAAACCAGATGAATTTCCTTGTGAATTTGTGAATGGGAAATGATTGTAATGTTGTTACCTACTCTTTATAGATAATGAGTTAAGTTGTTAGATGATTTCCTATAGCTACCAACTCTATATCATAAGTCAATCCTATAACTCTACCTGGCAAGCAATTTCTGTTCATAGATGTTATATTTGCCAGCTCTCCCTACTATTTTCACTTCCGTTAGCAAAAGGAAAGTATATCACTAGCCATAATGTTGTGCTTATAGAATAATTTTTTAATTTTGCAAGAAAAGAATGATAGATTCAAAAAGATGAGAGCTAGTAAAACTATGTTACACACAACGAGTAGAAAAAGGCTTTGCCCACTTAAAAGCCGAAATGGTAAAATTTATGTTAAATTTGCTTGATAATTTGTAATTAATATATTTTTTGATGTTAGAAAAAAATAAAAACTTGTTCAGAAACAGTTACCACTTAAGTAAAAATTATCTCAAAGATGACGGTTTGCAAGAATACTTGGTTTGGAACATCGAGGATGAAAAGAGGGCTTGGCTTCGGTGCAACTCCTTCAAAGTTGAATGCTTTGGTGCATAGTCAGAACTTGCAAACTCAAATACAAGAGTTAAGAGATGTAATTAAAGAATTAAAAACTTTATCAGAAGAGCAAAAGTGTTGAACAAGAAAATATAAGTGCGAAACTATCGTTACTGAATGATATTCTATATTTCATGTTCTTTTCTACATTCAAATTAACAAATTGTACTTTTATATGAATATCACAGCATAGTGATAGAGGCTCGAATGATTTAGATAACCGTCAAAGTAAGAAATGCAAATTGTTATGTTGGTTTGGGGAAGCTGATGTAGTTACAAATAGTGAAATCGCAGGTTTAGGGAAGCTGATGTAGTTATAAATGGTGAAATCGCATCAATAAATTCTTGTGATTTAGTGTATCATATACCCCTTGGCGATGAATGTTGGAGAGTTGGGTTAATGAAGTGATTGACAATGTTACCTTATATCGTCCCACACGTGGGCTATTTCTTCTTAAAGATGCATTAGGAAGTACAATTGTATGGCCAATCAGGTTCATCAAAATGGATCAACTATAAGTACAACAAATGTATGCTTTACTTGTTTTTTTATATCATTTGTCATTTGCATACTCACTTTAATTTATTAACTATACCCTCATTTATTTTTGTGATGTGCAGGGAGTTGATTATTTTTGGGATAACAAAATTGTTGATCAAATTAATCAAAATCGATGTGGATCAATTATTTTGTACTATTTTAATTACTTATTGTTGGAGTAATAGTCTATACTTTTGGATATTGATATCAACTATTTGAGTAGGCTAATGATGTTCTTAGTTCATTTCTAAATCAACTCTACATTTCGACATTTGTATTGGTTTTATTTATTGAAATTATGGAAGAAGTGATTATACATGTGTTGATATTGAGAATTATGTTCTTTAATTATTATAGTTTAATGGTTATCAATTAATAATATATATTTTTTAAATGAACCTTTATGGCATACAAAAATTAAATGTCATATAAAATTTCATCATTTTTACAACATGCCAGTGCACGTCGCAAAAAAAAAATGAGATGAATATTTACAACATGCAAAAATGTTTTCCTTAAAAAGTATTATCCTTTTACGGCATGCAGACTCATGCCGTAACAGGTTAAGCATTTGTGGCATGCAAGGCATGCTGTAATTTGTTTGTTAACGGCGTGCTTTTTATTTTTTACGGCATGCATAGAATGCCGTAAAAAGATATGAGTATTTATGGCATAGCTTTATATGGCATGCGTCTGTATGCCATAAACTACTTTTTGCATGTCGTAAAAAAGCAAACTTTATTGTAGTAAGCATTGATATAAAAAAAATATATTAAATAAAATATAAGGAAAAATCAATAAATATTTCTTGAGGAAAACAAAAAGAAAAGTCAAAATGGAGAGCATTGTTAGAATGTATTAAAAAGTTTTACTTTCTAATTTAAAAATATTCTTTATTATGTATAAAATGCTCTTTATATGCTCTCTGTTGTCAATTTTATCCCACAAGGGACGGATTGTAACAAGTAGTAAAGTGGATCTTTTAAATCCGGATTATCATACTTACGAGGACTATATTTTAGTATTCAATTTATTATTCCTAACTTCTATTTGATGAAAATAAACAAAAAAAAAAAAAAATTGATTGAATGTGATTTTTAAATCTAACTACTAAAAATTTGTATGGATACAACAAAAAGTGATTTGGAATTCAAACAATAAATAGATGTTATGGCGGAACAACTTCACCTATTGGTCACCTTTACTTCTAATATTGAGATTCATAAAACTAAAGTAGCGTTTGGTCGAATTCTTCTATAATATTCAATTTACCCTCTCAAGTTCTCATTGAGCCTATTTAAATAATTCAACTCTATATCTCTATGGGAATTAATATTATTTAAATGAAATAACAGTTCTAAGAATTCCTATAGGACCACAGCAATTAATATATGTATTTCTACACGTTATATTAATTTACCGAATTTTAATATACGGTCTAAATAAGAATTCGCATCTATACGTAATTATTATTCACGAAATCATTGAATAATTAGCCAAAAAATTCAAAACATGGAAAACATAATTAAAATCCACACATAAAATATAAAAGAACAAGTAACTCGAATAGAAGAAATAAGGGTGCGTTTGATTACATTTATTTTTCTTGGAAAATATCAGTTTTCCACCCAAATTCCTACTTAAAGTGTTTGATTGATAATTTTTTTCATGGAAAACAATTTCAAACCTTTGAAAATATGGCTAATTTTTCTTGTTTTTAAGGAAAACATTTTCCTTGGGTAGAGGTGATTTTTATTTTTCACAAAAGATAGAAAATATTTTATTTTCTAGATGATATTTTTCATGTTAATCAAACACATTCTAAATGTCCCAGATATGTTACATTGTTCATCTCTAAAATCAGATTACCTACTCATAGTAATGAAAAAAACAAGAAGTTATTATGGAACACATTAGAAATCAATCTTGCACCAAGATCTTCTTCTCCTTCCAATTTATGCTTTAACCCTTGAATTGCTTGTTGTTTTGTTATTTTGAATTCTTCTCTTTTGATTTTCCAATTATGTTATCTTGTCTCTCAATGTATGAAGAATCCCTCCAAAAGTATGAGAAATATGTATTTATAGGAGCCTCCTCCGTTTGTGTAGAGAGTAGGATTTTCATGGACTTCAAAACGGCCCAAACACGCGCCCTAGACAATCCCGGTGCAGCGCCTAAGCGCCGCGAACAAATTCAGGTAGCGCCTAAGCGCTATGCAGCATCTAAGTACTGATGTCAGCACTTGGGTGCTATGATTGCAGCGCCTAAGTGCTGACTTTCGGGAAGAAAATAAAAAACTTGGCGCTTGGGCGCTACGGGATAGCGCCTAGGCGCTGTCGTCGATCGCACTGTATAACTTTCAGTCTTTTTATCATAACTTTTTATCCCAATATCCAATCGAGACGATTCAAGATGATTTGGAAAGCTAATTCAAAGGGCTACAACTTTGCTTACCATTTTCAAATTTGATCATTTGCTATGTCAAAAGTGGGTCTCAATATGAGTCTAAAAACGACGCATACATTTATTCAGTTGGAACTTGATGTGTGATCATAACTTGATTTTATATTTCATCCGTTTGATGTCTTTCTTTATTCAATTGACTCCGATAACTCTTGAATCTTCATCGTGAGGTCCAACACAAATTTTGAGTATTTGCACTTTAGTCCCCGAACTTTGAATCTCTTACAACATAGCCCATTTTATCCAATTTTGTCAACTTTTGCTTATTTTTTTCAATTTCTTGTACCGTCATTGAATTTTACCTATTCAACACGAAATGCAATAATTCAGACCATAATTCGTACGAGAAATAACTAAATATCAACGTTTTAAAATCTTGAATAAGTGTATTTTATACACTTATGACTCTCATACATGTAGGCATTTTCATTATTCTTTTCAATAGAGTTGAACTAAGTAATTGAATTCAAACAAAAACAAGAGTCACGTGACCAATCAAATATGTCAATTTCTTCAACTGGGTTGAACTGATAAGTTACACTAGAACAAATACGAAAGTGACTAAAATGAAAGTTCCGTTGTAAGTTTTACCAAAATAGTTATTAACGTATTCTTGTCATAAAAATTTGTCGACATATGTGAAAGTCATCATCTACTTTTGATACTTGATCTAGTTGAACTGTTTTAATTGATTTATTATTGAATTTCGACATATCAACCTTTAACCTAACTGTTTATCTTTTTCAGATCAAGTCCAGACCGAAATTAAAAACAATAATAAAATCCTTAAATCAACTCAGGCTTTTCTTTTCCTTGTTAACACTTTGAAAAAATGACAAAAAAGCAGAAATCTGAAGATGAATAGTGTTTATTTTCCCAATAATCCTTATTCAATAGAAAACCCTTTCATCTCTCGTGTCTCACCTTTCCTTTGTCAAAAGATGTATTCTTCTTCTCAGTTTCTATTTATCCATTTTTTGTGTTTTTCTTCGGTTCCTATGGTTGGTTTTTTGATATCCAATGTTTGCAAGGTGTTTTCATATTTGTAATTTTGCTATTTTAATCATGTATTGTTAAGAGAGCAACAATCTCTTGTAATATGGAGACACAACTAGCTAATGTACCACTGAAAGTGAACACATACCCAATGTAATCTTTCTATTTCAATGTCCATATTAGCATCCATATAACCTTTTAAACTCGAGTCGTCCGTATTCCTTTACAAATACTTGAGGATTTACTTTACTCTCTTCCAATTTTGCTTTCTCAAACTATCCATTGACCCACTAATTGCAATTGCGTATTGTACATTATCCACGTTGGTTCTCTTCTACTCCGTGAAGTTGAACACTCTTTGTATCGTCTGAAGTGACTAGTCAAATGAGTGCTCACGGGTTTTGTTCCACTCACGTTGAATCTACTCTACACTTTCTTCACATATCCCCAGCCCCATGTATTGGCTTTAAACAACATTTGCCCTGTCCCTTGTTATCCTTATCCAAAGATTTTGTTTTATATCCCAAGTCCTATTTTGCAAACTGTTTCGACACCATCCTTTTAAGATAATTGATTCCTTGAATACTATAGCCTAAAGTTAGCAATTCATCCACATATAGCAACAAATAATTAAAGTGTTATGAATCAGACCATATTTGAAATTACATTATTGAAAGCAGAATAGTTTTGATGCCAATTTGTTATGAAAAGATAAGAGATTAAAATAATTATGTAAAGTAAATATCATAAGAACACAAGAAGAAAATAATTTGTAGAAATAGAAAATTTTATTATAATATGGAGAAAGAGAATAAAGATATGTTTACAATGTTTCTAACTTGTAATGAGGTGAAACAACCCAACTAAATTGTAAAGAAGAGTTAAATATATATAGGGAATCATTCAAGCCCTTGAAGTAAAATTGTAAATGAAATAGAATGTCCAAAAATCTTCTATCTTGATCTCTTTGAGTCCAACACAAATTCTAACTTCCAATAGACTTTCAAATAAAACTTCAATTCGAATTTATCAAATAGACTTCAAATATGATTCCAAAAGCATTCCAAATGGAATTCATCTTCATTTGCACTTTAATTAGAACTTTCAATTATTTTCAACAAAGAATTCAGGTCACGTCCAAATTCTGAACGTAAGAATATTCAAATTTCTTGATATTGCAGCAATGGTCTACTTGACACCTCTAGAAATTATCACATATAGACTTGTCAAACTTCTTGTACAACTGTTTTGAGGCTTGCTTCAAACCTTATATTACTTATTAGATAAAAATCACTTATGATTAAAAAAATTTGGTTATAAAGTAAAAATGCTACTAATAAGTAAGTGTAAAAATCATTTAGAAGTACAACATTAACTTATAATTGTAAAGTTACTTATAAGTAAAAAAATAATAAATTAAAATTTGAAGTAAATATTTAATTTTATTTTACTTTTTAAGTTAAATATTAACTTATATGTAAAAAAATAATAATTAACCATAAGTAATCACTTATAAATAAAAAATTTAACCAGAAACTACAAAATTAAAATTTCACTAAAAGACATATATATAATTTTATTCTTGTAAAAGAAAACATTTAGGATTAGTGGATAATAAACTCCTAGGCATGGATTAGATTATTTCAAAAGTCACTATTGAAATCACTCAAAAATCGTTTAGATCTTTGGCCATCTACAACCTACACCAAAATTTGAGGTAAATTTTGTGCCATTTTAAATCAAACTAAAAATATCTCCAATTATTGCACAAAAAATTACACCAAATGAACGGTATTTAATCATTTTTTTCTCTTTTTTATTCTCAATAATTTGTTTATTTGAAAAATTATTTCTTTATTTATTTTACAAACATATAAATTAGTAAATAAATAATTACATTATAGTCCTTGTTTAATGGAAAATGTGATGTTAAAAAATGAAGAAATTTTTTTATTTACATGTAATATTATTTTATTGAAAAATGTGTGTTTAAAATGATATTAAATCACTGTTTAAAAATATATATTTTTTTTAAATGTGGCTCAAACTCGCCTAAATTAATGAAAATATTAATTCATTAATAAATATAACAAATTATTGTATTATTATTATTATTATTATTATTATTATTATTATTATTATTAATCATAATAAGAATTATAATAATAAGAATTTATTGTATTAAAAATAAATAACACAAAAGACACAAATATCATCTATCAATTAGTTTGACAAATAGAAGAAAAAGGTAAATTTGACTTTATACCATTTGGTGCAAAATGATACAAAGTAATTTTGCATCAAATGGTGCAAACTTTGGTGCCATATTGGAAAGATTTTGTACCAAAATTTGGTATGTTTTAGTGATTTGGTGCATTCATTGGAGATTCCTTTAACACTCAAAATCGATATTTTAAAAATAGGTAATTAGCACAAAAGTTCCTTACCTTTCAATGTTATTGTGTAAAACGTCACTACCTTTCATTTTTTGACATTTTTACCCATACCTTTCACATTTTATTGCGCAAAATGTCTTTTCCATCCATTTTCAATAAAATGACGATTTTACCCTCCTATTCAAATAAAACAAAAAGAAAAGAAAAAAGTAATTAATTGCAATCATAGTCCTAAATTTTTCAAAATATTACAAATAAGTCTTAAATTCTCTAGTACCACCACTTTCACAACACCACCAAGCCGCCACATATAGATTCACATAGCACCATTTTCTGACCACAATACCTATCAAACTCCACCACTACCAGCCTCGCCTCACCCTCCTCAACATCCTCCTCCACAGTATTGATCACTAATCTGTTGAAACAACCACATTTGCAGCCTAAAATATCATACTGCCGTATACAACTTTTCAGGGCAATCTCACTTTCGGTGCCACTCATGGTCACGCACTACCACCGACAGTTAACCTTTGCCTCGACGAAGCTATACATGATCTCACATAAATCAAAACTGCCTCAAATCATTAGCTAGAGAAAAAGCCCCAAAATTTTTTCGCTGGTCCTGTCTTGACCTCTTCAAATATAACACAAATTTCATACTTTCAGTTGAACTCTCACATGAAATTTCAACTAGAATTGCTAAATAAACTTAAAATGTGATCTTCAAATGGCATTCCAAATAAAATTTGGGTTGCATCCTAATTTTAACAATATTTTTCAAAGAATGTATAATTAAAAGGTATGGAAAAACTATGTGTTTACGTGCAAAATATTTGACCAAACCGACCTAGAATGGGATCGTCACATTCATGTCACAAACAAGATATTATAATATCTAAAAGTATCTTATTATTAATTACTTTAAAAATCAATCCTAATTACATTTTGAGATATCGTGAACACATTTTTCTTCTTTCAATTATCCAGATTCACTGTTCCGATTTACAAAACAATTTACCAGGTTGCAATTTTGATTTTCTTTATTATTTTAAACATGCAAATTTCGATTTTATCTTTAAAAAACTTCAACTTTTATTAAAGATCCATTTTACAAGATTTTTGAAAAGTGAAAAACTTATATTAAGATTAAGATTAAGAAGTTACTTTTTATCTTGTTCAGATATTTTTATGAAAATGCTTTTGTTCGGCTGGAAGAACTTTTAAATAAAACTTTTTTTAATAAAAGCAAAAATAAAAGTAAAATTTCTTGTCAAACGGACCTTAGCCCTGTTTGATGGCCATTAAGTTTTCGATGAAAAATGAGTTTTAGAATAATGATTTTTGAGAGAATGTGAAATTAAAAAGTATGAAAAAATTTTGAATTTGTGTAAAATATTTTATCGTAAAAATGTGTGGTTGAAAATAAATTTCATAAAAATAGAGATTTTAGAGAACGATAGACAAATAGTGACTTATTATATTTGGCCCTTGTTTGAGCTCCAATCTTGAATTAATACATTTTTTTCTTTCTTATTTTTAATTGCATATTTTTTAATAAAATAATATTACGTCCAAATTTAAAAAAAAAATTTCTTTTTTAATCACTCAGTAGACAAAAAAAAAAAAAATTCATTATTTTACATATATCTTTTCCCAAATTCTAATTTTAATGGAGCCCAAACAACGCTTAATAATTTATATTTTATATAAATTACCTACTAGAAACAAGTTGCCGGCGGTTGCCGACCAGCTGGACCTTACACCTAATAAAATAATAAATAAAAATTAATTGGGTATAAACTCCAACAAGCTGTACTATTTACATATTACCCACTCATTTTCAAAGATTTTCTGTACTCTACAAAATCTACAGATTCTCTTGCTTCCAAAATTCCAAATATTGCTCAGAATACCCAAATTACCCCTGCACTCCCCACATATTACAGTTTTTGTTGTGGCGATTTTATTTTTCATTGAGCCCTCTTTGGTTGCAATTTTTCAACTGAAAAAAATTAATTTTTTGTCCTTTATTTCACTATTTTAGCCGTAATTTTTACTTCTTTACTCACAGATATGACCCACTTTTCTCTCTAACAATCAAAAAATCAATTTTAATAATCACTACCGAACTTGCCTTGAATAATATTATTTATCATATTTAGGGCTTGTTTGCAATAGATTTCATTTTTACTTTTACTTTTGCATTTAGTAAAAAAAAACTTTTGGAAGAAGTTATCTCATCTCTTTTGTTAAGACAAATTTTTAAATGAGTTTTCTATATTGGAAGTATTCTTAGAGGAAGCCATTAAACCAACTTCATTTAAAAATTCTTCTAATTAAAAGAAATATTTTCATAAAATTAGTCAAATGTATTTAAAAGTAGCTTTTGGATCACAAAATTTCATTTTGAATTTTCAAAAGCAATGACAAAGAAGCACTTAACTATAGCATTCACTCACCTAGGTTCAATGAATAATGAAAACTAATGTTGAGCATCCATGGACTATAATATTACATAGCATTAATGTTTGTCATTTCATCATAATGGAGCGGACAATCCATTTTGACCAATAATGGAGAAAATATTATCCTTTTTTTTATATTTGTAGGTAAATTTACTTATCATAAATTTATTATGAACTTTTAAGTAATTTTCATATAAAAAAATTTATTTACTTAATAAGCTAAATTTATGAATTTCAAATATGTTAAAGAATGCATCTTCATGACCAATAAGTTAGTGACTCTAAATTCACCTCACAAAATGTATTAATTTTATTCGGTTGACTGAAACCTTGTTTGAGCTCCATTATAATGAGGTTTTGGGGAAAAATATATTTTGAAATAGTAATTATTTTAAGAATGTACTGTCGAAAAAAAAGAAAAAGTTTTGAATTTAATGTAAATCAATTATTTATTGTACCAGAGATCGGACAAAACTAACTTAGTCCTTATCAAATCTAATCAATTTAATATGAATTGTTAATTTAATATGAATTGTTCATGACAGGAAAATCAATAATTTAACTTATATTTATAAATAATTTATATATGCTCAAGTCACTTTTTATTCATATATTTCGATCACTCCCAAATGCTATCCTTTTATCCGCATCTCATCTCTATCCATTTATAATTTAAATAGCATAAAACAGTTCCCACATGCTCCTGAACTCCCCTTATAAAATGTATTAATTTTTCTGATTGAGAATAAGCAAATCAAGCCAATGTTTGGTCTCATTTTCTGGAATTGTGTTTTTTCCTCTTATTTTTTAACCACGCATTTTTAATAAAATAATATTACACATAAATCGAAAAATTTACTATATTTTTAATCATATAATCTCCAAAAAATCGTTATTCCGAATTTTTTTTTTTCAAAATCTATTTTTAATGGAGCCTAGACATTGAGGATAGCTAATTGGATATTAATTGCACTAAAGGTCTAGTAAAAACCATATTAGTTTCATTGGCCCTATTTGCTTTTGATAAAAATATGTTTTTAATGGATTTTAATAAAAGTTAATTAAATGTATAGTGGAAAATTTGATAAAAATTGTGAGTATTATGAAACAAATTATGCTATTTGTACAAACTAGGTTGTCAAACTAAGTTTACAAACTATGTATTGACAACATCGAGGCTAATCGTTTCAAAAATAATTTTTGAAATCAATGACTTAGAGATCTTGCCAACACTTAACCCTGAGGGGTAGCTTAGTGTTAGGCATTGGATTTACTCTTTAATGATTACCTGTTCGAATTTCTTAAGAGTTACTGAGATGAGTACCTAATTGTAAATTTTAGGGCTCCATGAGATTAGTCGAGATACACGTAATCTACCCAATACTCAAGATCATTAAAAAAAAAAAAAAAAAAGATCTTGCCAACACTATTTGTAAACAAACTTTGTAGAAGTACCTTAATTCCGCATGAAAATATGTAGTGAAAAATGAATTTAAAGAAATTTTTAAGAAATGAGACCAAGTAGTAGCTAAATTTTATTACAACGCTTCGCCTCTTTATTCAATCTAATACAGTGCGCTAAAGACAAATAATTTTCCAATACAATTTGATGTAAAGTAATTCAACAAATTACAAAAATATCAATGCACGGCCCCACTCTGTGCAGTGATTGATAAAGGAGATAGCATCAAATCCAAACACAAAAGGAAACAATTTATTATTATTAGTCGTTGTATTTTTAAAATTTTGATGTAATTTGGTTGAGCTCTCATGTCAATTTAAAATATTCGTGCCACTCAAGTCAACACATTAATTCTAACCAAAATAAAATCACAGCAATATAATATTCAAGTTAATAAGATAAATATAATTAAAATTGACATAACATGATATGATAAAATTTATTTATTTATTTTTATATTGAATTTCAATATATTTTTATTGGACATATGCGATATTTATACGTAAATTCCGATTGCTATTGTCATGTTATAAAATAGAAAATAACTATAAAAAAGATATGATACTTAACTTGTTTGGCCCCCATTTTTTGAAAATGAAAGGAAGTGGAATATTATTTTTTTGAAAAATGAGTGGTTGAGAAAAAATGAAAATCTTTCGATTTACGTATATTATTATCTTATGAAAGATTACGTAATTGAAAATAGAAAAGAGAAAAATGAAATATAATAGAATGAAAATTAATGACGGCAGGGTCTTATTCGCTTTCATGTGACTTCTAATCCGTCGAATCCTGTCGGGCATACACGAGGTTTATCTATTTATAAATCTTAATTGTTGTAGTAATTTTATAATAATAAATTAAGATTGAAAATCTTGAATTACTTTATGGATAACAGAGTCATATTATTTCCTTAGTCCTACAAGATTTCCGTTATTTCAGGTACATATCAAGGGTATTTATGTCTTTTACAATGCTCCATTGCTTGGATCCATTTACTTCTCGTTCTATGAAGGCGAAAAGATCACAAGCAAATCTGGTGCAGAAGAAGAAAACCCTAAAATTCTCCTAAAATTTCTCAATATACAAATTCTTCTTCTGACAAATTATTTTCCCCAGATTTCACTGTCTTCAAATTAAATTTCCCAATAAGAACTCCAAAAATTCCTACCCAAATCTTTATAGAATTGAATTAGCTTCGAAATTCCTCAAAAATCTGCTTTTTTTTTTTTTTTTGATTTGGTTTGGTTCAATTCATTTAGATTGACGATTCTTTTGTGTGTTTGTGCACAATACAAATCATAAACAGGAATTAGGTTTGACATTGTTATAATTATTTTAATCGTAGTGAAAGCTTTGAAATTTGATTAATTGAGGTTGGAATTATGCCGGTTCCAACGATAGCTCTGTACGCTAGTCCACCGAGCAGCGTGTGCTCCGCGCCGTACGATTTTGATTTCAATGGTCGGTCAACGTCGTCAGCATCGGCTTCAGCGTCGCCGTCGCAGAAACCTGTCATCGGCGGGCTATCGGCCTTGCTTTCTTCGCCATCAGTGAAATCCTCGAGTTATTCAAGTGGATCCGAAGAATCAGGGTCGTTATGGCACGAAAGAAACGAAGAATTGGGGTCATCTTTTCGGTACTCGTCCTTCAAGCGAGATCAGGGCCATCAGAGCCCGGTTTCTGTGCTCCACCGCCCAAGTAGTTCGATTGGGTCGAGCTCCAGAAGTCCACCGGTGAGACCTATTGCTGGAGATTTGAGAATTTCAGGGGATATAAATTCAATACGGTCAGGGAGTGGAGGATTGTTCAATGGGTTTGTCAGGCACTCCATGGGTTCATTTGTCGAATATGATTCTTCACCGGGTTTGCAAGTGAATGGTTTCAATCCGTCCCCTTCATCGGCTGTGTTCGGTGATGAGCTTACGTTTAACATGGAAGATAATTTCTCGGAGTGTGTTCATACAAGTTATTATTTGGGTGAGATATATTAAGTGCAAAATTACAAGTCGTTTAAACATGAAAATAATAGTCAATATACATAAAGCTTGTACTACTTTTCTGATCAAGATTTGCATTTTAATAAGAAATTCCAAAACTAAAAAAATCAATGACATTAGTAATAATTTGGTATGAGTTGAGATCAGCAGTTCTCAATACATTTTTTACACATCAATTCATTACTTTTATTTAGCAAATGAAAAGCGTCAAGTTGTAATTTGTCGAAGTGTCAAAAATATATTAAAAGAAACAATAATTTAGAAACAACTAATCTGGTCACCTTTCTCACATATCGTAAACAATTTTATTCATTGCATTACAAATTCTTTATATTTTTATTCGTTAAATAATGTGAGAGTAAATTTTAGTTGCTCTAGAACAATTAGGAGATTCTCTAGAAGAAATACGGGGTTCTATTTTGGTGAGAACATACTTGGTCCTGCTTATGCGGTCAAATCAATATGTTCTACAGAACTAGCTTTTATAAGCCCCCGTTTGAATATCAATAACTTCCATTTCATTACAATCCATTTATTTCTCTATTATTTTTAACCAAACTATTTTTCATAAAATAATATTACACGTAAGTCGAAAAATTTTCCTTGTCTTTCAATCATTCATTTTCATTTCCAAAAAATGGGGACCAAACAGGGGCTAAATCTAGAGGCATGAAAATTACCAAAGAACATCCTCAAAATGCCTAGAAAAATGCTAAACAACCTGCAGCGATGACTCCATGGATGACCGCACACTCACAACCAAGGCATGGGTCTCGCGTGAGTAAAAAAAATGTTTCCCGTCTCCTGTGTGTGTATTATGTCAACCGCGCGGTTCGTCTAACATGATTCAAATTCCTAGGATACATCAATTTTTGCGGTATGGATGAAGCCGACAATAAAATAAGATAAAAAAACGGATCAATGATATTTGATCTTACTACTAACAATAAAAAATGTATATTTTCGTACGATTGCTCTAAGAAAGGCCATTGAAGTATTTTTTTATTCAACACAATTTGAAGAAGTACTAATCTGAATTTAGCCATTGTTTTATCCATGAAAGATTCTATTAGTCATTATTAATAGAAATAGACCCACCCATCCAACTTTTTTTTTTATTAAATGGAGACTTGTTAATGTAACTCAATCAAGAAATTCGCACTAATTTTCCACCAAAACCGATTTATCCATCACGTGGTCCAACTTTGTAGAATATATCAGTCTCGTTACAGTGACATTAAATTTTACAATTTTTTTTTTACAACGGGTGAGGTGACATACTATTTTATCCTTGATTCTAACAACAGTTAAAATAATTCAAGGCACAAATTTTTACACCTCATACACTGTCAACCTTAGCGTATACATGAAATGTACAAATAGCATTTTCAAGGAAAGTTAAGCTATCTGAACAAGGCCAACGTTTTGTGGGGCGCCACATCGACCCCTGTTTAAACTGGGCCTACGTGGGCTTGTTCATGTAGCCGCCTTCTTTTCAAAATATGTTGTAGGCATAAGTGAGGTTGAATAATTTCTCAACAGTGGCTACATTGCAAATGTCCACATTACCCTTTTCAATGGACATTCAACATTTTCATATGCATAATGAAAGAGCCACCTTTAATTAATTCTCAATTATATAAAGTAAACATTTAAAAAATCGGCGTGAAAAATAATTACCTCTTACCATTTGAGTATGAATTATAACACGATATTCAAGAAGAGCAAGGTATTTGCCCTTCCTAATTTAATTATTATTGTCCAAACAATTAGGCAGATATACATCCCTAAATATGGACAATTATATTCACACCACAATTTTATATTTCTTATACCATATTTTAATTATATTTAAGGTTTTAAATTTTTACTCATTATAGTATTTATATCTCAAACGATTTTTCATGACATTTTTATTTTCGAACTTTTCATTAGTTAACACATTTTATTTTTATAACAATTTGTCTAAAATTCCGTTGAGATAACGTATAACAACTTATTTTATCATCATATTTTAATAAATAAATAAATAAATAAATAAATTATTTTCCCCCCATTTCAAAGCATGGGAAACAAATTTTTTGTCATAAATCATCATCAAATGACGAAATATACTAATTAATAGAAGGTTTAAAATAAGAATTTCTCAAAAAAAAATTAAGAAAATAATTATTATAACAAGCTAAAATGAGGAATTTAACTATAATTAAAATATGGTATAACAAATAATAACCGTGGTGCTAATATAGTCAGCTCCCAAATACATGCTACGTTTGGTGGACGAAAAGACTTATTTACCCCTGCTCTGTGAGTGACAATTTTAAATCTTTTATTTGTTTTAAAAATTTCCTCCTGATTTAATAGGAACGTGGTCAAATACTTCGCACAAGTTGATATCAATTTTTGACTTGGATTGAGTCGTCGTCAAAGTAACAACTGTGAACCTTATGTACAACATTCGACCAAACCTATACCACACAATAAAGTCACTAAATGCCACCACCTAACACAAAATAACACACTTATTATCGTGGATAGAGACATCCAACGTGCGTAGATTGTGAGACATTTTCCAGCATCGTGGCCTTGAAATCAAATTTAGGCGGAAGAATTTCGATGGTTGTTTTGACAAGTAAATACATCTAAGCTCCTTTTTTATTTAGATGAAAATTATATTTTTATTAAATTTTGTAAGATTTGATGGAATAGGTGGTTGTGGGTCTCCGAAAATGATATGGTTAAAATTAATTGTTGACTATTAATTTTGTTAGAAAATCAGTGATAGCTTTGATACCGATTTGTTGTAATACGAGGATAAATATATGGCACAATATGAAGTAAATATCATGAACGCATGAAAACAAAAAATTATTCATATTAGAAATGAGAATTCGCTAAAATATGAAATAAAGAAAACAAAAATTTTATGCTTACAAATTTGTCTAAATCATAATAAAGAGCTAACTATATATAGGGCGTTTCAAACATCCAAAAATAAAGTTGCAAATAGAAAAGAATGCTAAAAATGCATCAAAACATGAAAAGGACCTGAGGTGGATGATACAGTTGTTCGAATGCCAAGCTAGGGACAACTCTTGCAGCTAAAGTGGGAGGTTAGTGTCAAAAAAAATAAATTTCTGGTCCATATCTTAACCACGTCAAGTTCAACACAAATTTCAAAACTCCCAAACGAACTTCCAAATTGAATTCTAACTAGAATTGTCAAATAGAATTCCAAATTGGCATTCCAAATATAATTTGACTCACATTCTAATTTTAACAAACTCCACATTAACACGAATTCTTTGCAATGAACAAAATATCAAGAATTCTCCACCGAGAAACAAATTTCACTGTAAAGAATAAGACTTAACTCTTCAACCAAAAATACCAAACAAAATTCTCCAATAAAATTTCCAATTGGAAAAATTCTCTTCCTCTATTACAAAATCCAACTAGGCAAACTCAATAACTGAGTATCAATTGAATTCCAAGCAATATTTAGTAGGATTACAAAGTTGCTCGAATTATCCTCATGAGCAACAAAAAGATTACAAATGATTTAATAATAATTAAATAGGGCAGAAACAAGCCCTTTAGCAAAATCAACACAACTAAGCTACTTCAATAGAAGGTTTTTTTTTTTACTAGAATCAACATCTTCAACCACATTCAAAACAAAAGCAACTAAATCAACATTCACGTACCTACGTGGAGGCCTAATATTTCTCCTAGGTCTATCTTTAGCAATTGAATACGATGGCACCGATGGAAATGGTGACAAAGTAAAATTATCCATAATTTATGAACTTGACCGAAAATGTATTCTTCAATTTAGACAAACTAAACTTCGATGGTACTGAACCAAACTTAAATCCACCCAAGTGCCTAAATTTTGCTGATTGATCTTCAAAGATCTATAGAATCAAGCAAGACATATAATTGAGATATTCTTTGTCCATTCATAACAATATGAGCACCTTTACTAACTTTCAAGACTCTACTTTCAACAATGTATTTGTACATTTTCATGTCAAGAGTACTCATTGAGATAAAATTTCTCTTTAAATTTGAAGCATGTCTTGCAACATCAAGTGTTCCGACAATGCCATATGTAGAAAATAAATTTCGATTGGGACACATAAAAAAATGCAAGCTGTATCAAGAATCTAATCCTCGTCAGGTTTGGAATAACAATCAGAAGTAATCAAAAGTTCTCCACCATCGTGAGAATTTTCTACAATACTAGCTTTACTTGAAGTATCTAGTTGCTTTCCCTTATAATTACATACAACCAAATTTTCCTTTATTCTGCAACTTATAACAATATTTTATCATATGTTATTTTTTCTTAAATAATTACAAATTTTATTACTATTGTACATTTTGTCATACGTTGAGAATATAGATGTTGCTTCAAATACAATTTTCTAGTTAGACTCTTTGTCATGCATATTTGTTTCATTTTCAACCATAACACATCAATGGTCTTCTTAGTCAAAGCGTCCTGAAGATATATTATTAAAAAGATGAAGATGAATTTGTAATAGGGCATTCAAATCCTTATATTGTTTCTCTTCCAACATCCAAATTGTAAGCATCTTGTCAAATCTCAATAACACATAATCTGAATTCATCTAAGCATTATTTCGCATTTTTACCTGCTACAATGAAAACTTGTGTTGCAATTTAAAGTTGGAATATAATACTTCATGGTTGCTATCATAAAAGATCAAGCTGAATTCTTGATTTGATCGAGCCTCACTCTAATACCATTGGTTAGAAAATCAATGATAGCTCTGATATTGGTTTATTGTAATATGAAGATAAATATATGGCACAATACGAATTAAATGTTACAAACGCAAAAGAATAAAAGATTATTAGCGGAAAAAATGAGAATTCACTAAAATATAAGAAAAAATACAAAAAATTTATGTTTACAAATTTGCTCAACTTGTCTAAATTATATGGTGAATGTTTCAGACCTTAGAAATAGAGTCATAGATGAAAAAAATGCAAATAATGCGTCAAAAACGCAAAATGGGTTTTGGCCAAATGACACCATCACTTGAGCAGTGATGGAGCGACAAGCAAGGGCATACGGGCGCCAACTCACTGTTTTGCATGCTCGATGGGGAGGCAAGCAGGCAGCTAGAGAAAAAGCCCCAAAATTTTTTCGCTGGTCCTGTCTTGACCTCTTCAAATATAACACAAATTTCATACTTTCAGTTGAACTCTCACATGAAATTTCAACTAGAATTGCTAAATAAACTTAAAATGTGATCTTCAAATGGCATTCCAAATAAAATTTGGGTTGCATCCTAATTTTAACAATATTTTTCAAAGAATGTATAATTAAAAGGTATGGAAAAACTATGTGTTTACGTGCAAAATATTTGACCAAACCGACCTAGAATGGGATCGTCACATTCATGTCACAAACAAGATATTATAATATCTAAAAGTATCTTATTATTAATTACTTTAAAAATCAATCCTAATTACATTTTGAGATATCGTGAACACATTTTTCTTCTTTCAATTATCCAGATTCACTGTTCCGATTTACAAAACAATTTACCAGGTTGCAATTTTGATTTTCTTTATTATTTTAAACATGCAAATTTCGATTTTATCTTTAAAAAACTTCAACTTTTATTAAAGATCCATTTTACAAGATTTTTGAAAAGTGAAAAACTTATATTAAGATTAAGATTAAGAAGTTACTTTTTATCTTGTTCAGATATTTTTATGAAAATGCTTTTGTTCGGCTGGAAGAACTTTTAAATAAAACTTTTTTTAATAAAAGCAAAAATAAAAGTAAAATTTCTTGTCAAACGGACCTTAGCCCTGTTTGATGGCCATTAAGTTTTCGATGAAAAATGAGTTTTAGAATAATGATTTTTGAGAGAATGTGAAATTAAAAAGTATGAAAAAATTTTGAATTTGTGTAAAATATTTTATCGTAAAAATGTGTGGTTGAAAATAAATTTCATAAAAATAGAGATTTTAGAGAACGATAGACAAATAGTGACTTATTATATTTGGCCCTTGTTTGAGCTCCAATCTTGAATTAATACATTTTTTTCTTTCTTATTTTTAATTGCATATTTTTTAATAAAATAATATTACGTCCAAATTTAAAAAAAAAATTTCTTTTTTAATCACTCAGTAGACAAAAAAAAAAAAACTATTCCATCCATTGTCACTTTACAAGCTGTACTATTTACATATTACCCACTCATTTTCAAAGATTTTCTGTACTCTACAAAATCTACAGATTCTCTTGCTTCCAAAATTCCAAATATTGCTCAGAATACCCAAATTACCCCTGCACTCCCCACATATTACAGTTTTTGTTGTGGCGATTTTATTTTTCATTGAGCCCTCTTTGGTTGCAATTTTTCAACTGAAAAAAATTAATTTTTTGTCCTTTATTTCACTATTTTAGCCGTAATTTTTACTTCTTTACTCACAGATATGACCCACTTTTCTCTCTAACAATCAAAAAATCAATTTTAATAATCACTACCGAACTTGCCTTGAATAATATTATTTATCATATTTAGGGCTTGTTTGCAATAGATTTCATTTTTACTTTTACTTTTGCATTTAGTAAAAAAAAACTTTTGGAAGAAGTTATCTCATCTCTTTTGTTAAGACAAATTTTTAAATGAGTTTTCTATATTGGAAGTATTCTTAGAGGAAGCCATTAAACCAACTTCATTTAAAAATTCTTCTAATTAAAAGAAATATTTTCATAAAATTAGTCAAATGTATTTAAAAGTAGCTTTTGGATCACAAAATTTCATTTTGAATTTTCAAAAGCAATGACAAAGAAGCACTTAACTATAGCATTCACTCACCTAGGTTCAATGAATAATGAAAACTAATGTTGAGCATCCATGGACTATAATATTACATAGCATTAATGTTTGTCATTTCATCATAATGGAGCGGACAATCCATTTTGACCAATAATGGAGAAAATATTATCCTTTTTTTTATATTTGTAGGTAAATTTACTTATCATAAATTTATTATGAACTTTTAAGTAATTTTCATATAAAAAAATTTATTTACTTAATAAGCTAAATTTATGAATTTCAAATATGTTAAAGAATGCATCTTCATGACCAATAAGTTAGTGACTCTAAATTCACCTCACAAAATGTATTAATTTTATTCGGTTGACTGAAACCTTGTTTGAGCTCCATTATAATGAGGTTTTGGGGAAAAATATATTTTGAAATAGTAATTATTTTAAGAATGTACTGTCGAAAAAAAAGAAAAAGTTTTGAATTTAATGTAAATCAATTATTTATTGTACCAGAGATCGGACAAAACTAACTTAGTCCTTATCAAATCTAATCAATTTAATATGAATTGTTAATTTAATATGAATTGTTCATGACAGGAAAATCAATAATTTAACTTATATTTATAAATAATTTATATATGCTCAAGTCACTTTTTATTCATATATTTCGATCACTCCCAAATGCTA
The DNA here is from genome assembly GCF_002742605.1 of Olea europaea var. sylvestris. Taxonomy (NCBI): domain Eukaryota; kingdom Viridiplantae; phylum Streptophyta; class Magnoliopsida; order Lamiales; family Oleaceae; genus Olea; species Olea europaea. Next base: position 30,985 of record NW_019240220.1, read on the forward strand.
TCCTTTTATCCGCATCTCATCTCTATCCATTTATAATTTAAATAGCATAAAACAGTTCCCACATGCTCCTGAACTCCCTTATAAAACGTATTAATTTTTCTGATTGAGAATAAGCAAATCAAGCCAATGTTTGGTCTCATTTTCTGGAATTGTGTTTTTTCCTCTTATTTTTTAACCACGCATTTTTAATAAAATAATATTACACATAAATCGAAAAATTTACTATATTTTTAATCATATAATCTCCAAAAAATCGTTATTCCGAAATTTTTTTTTTTCAAAATCTATTTTTAATGGAGCCTAGACATTGAGGATAGCTAATTGGATATTAATTGCACTAAAGGTCTAGTAAAAACCATATTAGTTTCATTGGCCCTATTTGCTTTTGATAAAAATATGTTTTTAATGGATTTTAATAAAAGTTAATTAAATGTATAGTGGAAAATTTGATAAAAATTGTGAGTATTATGAAACAAATTATGCTATTTGTACAAACTAGGTTGTCAAACTAAGTTTACAAACTATGTATTGACAACATCGAGGCTAATCGTTTCAAAAATAATTTTTGAAATCAATGACTTAGAGATCTTGCCAACACTTAACCCTGAGGGGTAGCTTAGTGTTAGGCATTGGATTTACTCTTTAATGATTACCTGTTCGAATTTCTTAAGAGTTACTGAGATGAGTACCTAATTGTAAATTTTAGGGCTCCATGAGATTAGTCGAGATACACGTAATCTACCCAATACTCAAGATCATTAAAAAAAAAAAAAAAAAAAAGATCTTGCCAACACTATTTGTAAACAAACTTTGTAGAAGTACCTTAATTTCGCATGAAAATATGTAGTGAAAAATGAATTTAAATAATTTTTTAAGAAATGAGACCAAGTAGTAGCTAAATTTTATTACAACGCTTCGTCTCTTTATTCAATCTAATACAGTGCGCTAAAGACAAATAATTTTCCAATACAATATGATGTAGAATAATTCAACAAATTACAAAAATATCAAGGCACGGCCCCACTCTGTGCAGTGATTGATAAAGGAGATAGCATCAAATCCAAACACAAAAGGAAACAATTTATTATTATTAGTCGTTGTATTTTTAAAATTTTGATGTAATTTGGTTGAGCTCTCATGTCAATTTAAAATATTCGTGCCACTCAAGTCAACACATTAATTCTAACCAAAATAAAATCACAGCAATATAATATTCAAGTTAATAAGATAAATATAATTAAAATTGACATAACATGATATGATAAAATTTATTTATTTATTTTTATATTGAATTTCAATATATTTTTATTGGACATACGCGATATTTATACGTAAATTTCGATTGCTATTGTTATGTTATAAAATAGAAAATAACTATAAAAAAGATATGATACTAAACTCGTTTGACCCCCATTTTCTGGGAACGAAAATGGGTGGAATAGTGTTTTTTTTAAAAAATGAGTGATTAGAAAAATAAAAAATTTTCGATTTACGTATACTATTATCTTATGAAAGATTGTGTGATTGAAAATAGAAATGAAAAAAATGAAATATGGTAGAATGAAAATTAATGATAGCAGGGTCTTATCCGCTTTCATGTGACTTCTAATCCGTCGAATCTTGTCGGGCATACACGAGGTTTATCTATTTATAAATCTTAATTGTTGTAGTAATTTTATAATAATAAATTAAGATTGAAAATCTTGAATTACTTATGGATAACAGAGTCATATTATTTCCTTAGTCCTACAAGAATTCCGTTATTTCAGGTACATATCAAGGGTATTTATGTCTTTACAATCCATCGCTGGGATCCATTTACTCCTTCGTTCTATGAAGGCGAAAAGATCACAAGCAAATCTGGTGCAGAAGAAGAAAACCCTAAAATTCTTCCAAAATTTCTCTATATACAAAATCTTCTTCTGACAAATTATTTTCCCCAGATTTCACTATCTTCAAATTAAATTTCCCAATAAGAACTCCAAAAATTCCAACCCAAATCTTTATAGAATTGAATTAGCTTCGAAATTCCTCAAAAATCTGCTTTTTTTTTTTTGGTTTGGTTTGGTTTGGTTTGGTTCAATTCATTTAGATTGACGATTCTTTTGTGTGTTTGTGCACAATACAAATCATAAACAGGAATTAGGTTTGACATTGTTATAATTATTATAATCGTAGTGAAAGCTTTGAAATTTGATTAATTGAGGTTGGAATTATGCCGGTTCCAACGATAGCTCTGTACGCTAGTCCACCGAGCAGCGTGTGCTCCGCGCCTTACGATTTTGATTTCAATGGTCGGTCAACGTCGTCAGCATCGGCTTCAGCGTCGCCTTCGCAGAAACCTGTCATCGGCGGGCTATCGGCCTTGCTTTCTTCGCCATCAGTGAAATCCTCGAGTTATTCAAGTGGATCCGAAGAATCAGGGTCGTTATGGCACGAAAGAAACGAAGAATTGGGGTCATCTTTTCGGTACTCGTCCTTCAAGCGAGATCAGGGCCATCAGAGCCCGGTTTCTGTGCTCCACCGCCCAAGTAGTTCGATTGGGTCGAGCTCCAGAAGTCCACCGGTGAGACCTATTGCTGGAGATTTGAGAATTTCAGGGGATATAAATTCAATACGGTCAGGGAGTGGAGGATTGTTCAATGGGTTTGTCAGGCACTCCATGGGTTCATTTGTCGAATATGATTCTTCACCGGGTTTGCAAGTGAATGGTTTCAATCCGTCCCCTTCATCGGCTGTGTTCGGTGATGAGCTTACGTTTAACATGGAAGATAATTTCTCGGAGTTGGAAATGCCCCATTATGCAAGAGACTTGCTTTCAGAAGCGCAATCTAGGCATTTAATTTTCCGGGATGATTTTGTCATCAAAGCTTTTGATGAAGCTGAAAAAGCCCATAGAGGCCAGGTACTTGCGATTAACTATCTGATATTTGGCTTTTCGCTAGGAAACTAATGTATTTATTAAAATTGGGATTTTTTGCTATGTTGATTTTATAGATGCGGGCAAGTGGGCATCCTTATTTGCAGCACTGTGTGGAGACCGCCGTTTTTCTGGCAACTATTGGGGCTAGTGCTACAGTTGTTGCCGCAGGGCTTTTGCATGACACTGTTGACGATTCTTCTGTGTCTTATGACTATATTTTCAAGAAGTTTGGAGCTGGGGTTTCTGAGTTGGTAGAAGGGGTAAGATAAATTGATTCGATCGGTTTTTATGCTCTTTTTCAGATTGGTTTTGGTATGTAATATATCTCACTCAAGTTCAATGAAATTCCCTACAAGCTAATGATACGAGGATATGTTCTTTAAATCTTTATGATCTTTAATCATATTGTTTACATTATTTATTACCTACCTATGTATAGTTGATTAGATGTTAATGATTTGTTTGCCATTGTAAACTCAAGATGTTAAACACCATTTCTGTTTTGGAGGGGCCAGGGAAGGGGGTATTGTGATTCTTGCTGTATTTACTGATAGGCGGCTGGGTTTTCATACAGTCAATGAAAGGGATGCCGTCATGAAAATGACACATTGATGAAGAGTTGTTCATAATGACAGAAATCTCAATGTTGATAGGGTTCTTGACTGTAACTTAGGATTTTAAAACATTATGTGATTATATGAGAGGTCCTGGCTTGTCACTAAGTCTTTAGGGATTTGTTCAATTTCTGTGGAGTACTTTTCATCGCAACTCTAATTGATAAGCTGATTGGCATAAATGTAGAATGATTTATTGAGTTTCTTCCAGGTGTCTAAATTGAGCCATTTGAGCAAGCTTGCACGCGAGAATAACACAGCCAGTAGAACTGTTGAGGCAGACCGATTACATACCATGTTCCTTGCAATGGCAGATGCTAGGGCTGTTCTCATCAAACTGGCGGATCGATTGCACAACATGATGACTTTGGATGCACTACCTATAATCAAGCAACAGAGATTTGCAAAGGAAACGTTGGAAATTTTTGCTCCATTAGCTAACCGATTAGGGATCTCTACTTGGAAAGAGCAACTTGAAAATCTCTGTTTTAGGTATCTCAATCCAGATCAGCACCAAGAATTGTCATCCAAACTTGTGAAGTCCTTTGATGAGGCTAAGATTTCTTGTGCTGTAGATAAACTAGAGCAGGCTCTGAAGGATGGCGCCATTTCTTATCACTGTTTGTCTGGACGCCATAAGAGCTTGTATAGCATCTATTCTAAGATGTTGAAGTATGCTCTCTCTCTCTCTCTCTCTCACACACACACACACACACACACACACACATGCATATACACAGTTGTACACCCACACAGAGTGAGCTGATTCACATACAAAAAGAAACAATTTAATATCTTCTCATGTAATTTTTTGACCTTCAATTGTTTTATTTGCTATTTTTTTCTAGTATGTTAAAAAACACGTATCTGATTGTAACGACTTTGGGGTTGTATATTTGTATGGATAACTTAATAGTGGCCTCAATTCCCGTAATAGTTGGATTGAACCCTGATAAAGTATGGATATTGTCATGCAGTAAAAATATTTCTGGCATAATATGATGTTTCACTGTATTTTTGTTGCCCTGGGAGTCTTCAATGTATAATTTCTAACATATTATCAAGTTAATTACATTGCTTTCCTGTTCCCCCAAAAAAAAAATAAAAAAAATCATGCTAATCTACCTCTTGCGGTGGTGTAATTTTATCTTCTGCAGAAAGAAGCTGAATATGGATGAAATTCATGATATCCATGGTTTGAGATTGATTGTCGAAACTGAGGATGATTGTTATAAGGCTTTGAGAATTGTTCACAAGCTATGGGGTGAAATACCTGGGAGGTTCAAGGATTACATAGTTTATCCCAAGTTTAATGGGTATGCTATTTCTAAAAGTTTTAATGTCTTATTCTACATATCATTTGTTATTATACTTAATTCAAACTCTAAAATTTCAGGTACCGATCTCTTCATACAGTAGTGATAGGTGAGGGTATGGTTCCACTTGAAGTTCAAATTCGAACAAAAGAGATGCATTTGCAAGCTGAGTATGGATTTGCTGCTCATTGGAGATACAAGGAAGGTGATTGTGAACATTCCTCTTTTGTGCTTCAGATGGTTGAATGGGCGCGTTGGGTTGTCACCTGGCAGTGTGAGGCTATGAGCAAAGACAGGTCATCCATTAGCTTTGTTGACTCCATGAAGCTGCCTTGCACATTCCCTTCTCATTCTGTGGATTGCCCATTTTCTTGCAAACCACATTGTGGCTCAGATGGACCTGTCTTTGTTATCATGATTGAGAATGATAAGGTTCGTTCTTCAGAAATTTTGCCCCCATTTGGATAAATTATAAATGATATATATATGTGTTGCATGGACACTTTTAAGTAGGATGGCCCGTGTTCGACACGTCTCGAATATCGACGCTACTCGGACACTGTCATGGTCATATTTAAAATATTTTAACAAGATATAAATGAAGAATTTTAAATATTTTAATCAGCGCGTCGACGTAAATGATGTTTGACCCAGGGTTTTTAGCGTTCAAGGGGTCACATTCTTATCCCACCTTCCCATTAGTATTGTTTGGAACTTGAGTGTATCATACTTATACGTACAGAATCTTTCTCGAGTTCCAGGGAATTTGTGTTCTTTGTGAATTAGTTTTTTTAAATTCAGTCATTTGTCCAATGGATTTGTCATGCTCGATATGACTACTGATCTGGTGTTTGGATTTTGCAGATGTCCGTGCAGGAGCTCCCAGCAAATTCATCTGTTACGGATCTGTTGGAAAGAACAGGTCGAGGCAGTTATAGATGGACTCCCTATGGATTTCCTCTGAAGGAAGAGTTGAGGCCGCGGCTGAACCATGAACCAGTTAGTGATCCCACCTGCAAGCTAAAAATGGGTGATGTGGTGGAATTAACTCCGGCCATCCCAGACAAGTCACTGACAGAATACCGGGAGGAGATTCAACGTATGTATGATAGGGGCCTTAACATATCAAGCGCAGTGCCTGCTGCCAACACCATGGCTAGGTTAAGTAGTTGACCCCTTTGGCTCCCCTGATTGTATTATGCGATTGATACAAAATCACGACTAGTTATTCTGTAGATAAACGATAACGATCTGTAAAGAACACCTTATTGTTTGTTTATGAAGGTAAACGATCTTCTGAAACTGGCTATTATCTTTAACAAATTTAGCAATTGCAATTAAGCTGAAGCTCTTAGTGAATGTTAAATCACGAACAATTCCCAGCCTCTCTTCTTTAGTGAATGAAGTGCAAGGCGTTGATTCCTACCAATTTTATACGTATAAAATAAGCTAAATAATCTCTCTACTTAATAGGGGATTTGGCTTGCGAACTTCCAATAACTCGACAATTGACGTGAAATATTTGACAGGAACACCAATTGAAACCAAAAGCCACATTTTAAATTTGTAATATCATTAGCCACGGGGAAAATGAACAGGTCTAATCCTACCATATAGTAGGAGACAAATGAACAAGGTCTGTATAGAAGACGACCATAAGTAATCCGTTCAGGAAGCACGTCGAAACTACGTTGTTTTGACGTTGAAGCAATACTGCCATCGTACAATTCACACACGCATATACACAGTTGTACACCCACACAGAGTGAGCTGATTCACATACAAAAAGAAACAATTTAATATCTTCTCATGTAATTTTTTGACCTTCAATTGTTTTATTTGCTATTTTTTTCGAGTCTGTTAAAAAACACGTATCTGATTGTAACGACTTTGGGGTTGTATATTTGTATGGATAACTTAATAGTGGCCTCAATTCCCGTAATAGTTGGATTGAACCCTGATAAAGTATGGATATTGTCATGCAGTAAAAATATTTCTGGCATAATATGATGTTTCACTGTATTTTTGTTGCCCTGGGAGTCTTCAATGTATAATTTCTAACATATTATCAAGTTAATTACATTGCTTTCCTGTTCCCCCAAAAAAAAAATAAAAAAAATCATGCTAATCTACCTCTTGCGGTGGTGTAATTTTATCTTCTGCAGAAAGAAGCTGAATATGGATGAAATTCATGATATCCATGGTTTGAGATTGATTGTCGAAACTGAGGATGATTGTTATAAGGCTTTGAGAATTGTTCACAAGCTATGGGGTGAAATACCTGGGAGGTTCAAGGATTACATAGTTTATCCCAAGTTTAATGGGTATGCTATTTCTAAAAGTTTTAATGTCTTATTCTACATATCATTTGTTATTATACTTAATTCAAACTCTAAAATTTCAGGTACCGATCTCTTCATACAGTAGTGATAGGTGAGGGTATGGTTCCACTTGAAGTTCAAATTCGAACAAAAGAGATGCATTTGCAAGCTGAGTATGGATTTGCTGCTCATTGGAGATACAAGGAAGGTGATTGTGAACATTCCTCTTTTGTGCTTCAGATGGTTGAATGGGCGCGTTGGGTTGTCACCTGGCAGTGTGAGGCTATGAGCAAAGACAGGTCATCCATTAGCTTTGTTGACTCCATGAAGCTGCCTTGCACATTCCCTTCTCATTCTGTGGATTGCCCATTTTCTTGCAAACCACATTGTGGCTCAGATGGACCTGTCTTTGTTATCATGATTGAGAATGATAAGGTTCGTTCTTCAGAAATTTTGCCCCCATTTGGATAAATTATAAATGATATATATATGTGTTGCATGGACACTTTTAAGTAGGATGGCCCGTGTTCGACACGTCTCGAATATCGACGCTACTCGGACACTGTCATGGTCATATTTAAAATATTTTAACAAGATATAAATGAAGAATTTTAAATATTTTAATCAGCGCGTCGACGTAAATGATGTTTGACCCAGGGTTTTTAGCGTTCAAGGGGTCACATTCTTATCCCACCTTCCCATTAGTATTGTTTGGAACTTGAGTGTATCATACTTATACGTACAGAATCTTTCTCGAGTTCCAGGGAATTTGTGTTCTTTGTGAATTAGTTTTTTTAAATTCAGTCATTTGTCCAATGGATTTGTCATGCTCGATATGACTACTGATCTGGTGTTTGGATTTTGCAGATGTCCGTGCAGGAGCTCCCAGCAAATTCATCTGTTACGGATCTGTTGGAAAGAACAGGTCGAGGCAGTTATAGATGGACTCCCTATGGATTTCCTCTGAAGGAAGAGTTGAGGCCGCGGCTGAACCATGAACCAGTTAGTGATCCCACCTGCAAGCTAAAAATGGGTGATGTGGTGGAATTAACTCCGGCCATCCCAGACAAGTCACTGACAGAATACCGGGAGGAGATTCAACGTATGTATGATAGGGGCCTTAACATATCAAGCGCAGTGCCTGCTGCCAACACCATGGCTAGGTTAAGTAGTTGACCCCTTTGGCTCCCCTGATTGTATTATGCGATTGATACAAAATCACGACTAGTTATTCTGTAGATAAACGATAACGATCTGTAAAGAACACCTTATTGTTTGTTTATGAAGGTAAACGATCTTCTGAAACTGGCTATTATCTTTAACAAATTTAGCAATTGCAATTAAGCTGAAGCTCTTAGTGAATGTTAAATCACGAACAATTCCCAGCCTCTCTTCTTTAGTGAATGAAGTGCAAGGCGTTGATTCCTACCAATTTTATACGTATAAAATAAGCTAAATAATCTCTCTACTTAATAGGGGATTTGGCTTGCGAACTTCCAATAACTCGACAATTGACGTGAAATATTTGACAGGAACACCAATTGAAACCAAAAGCCACATTTTAAATTTGTAATATCATTAGCCACGGGGAAAATGAACAGGTCTAATCCTACCATATAGTAGGAGACAAATGAACAAGGTCTGTATAGAAGACGACCATAAGTAATCCGTTCAGGAAGCACGTCGAAACTACGTTGTTTTGACGTTGAAGCAATACTGCCATCGTACAATTCCTGAAGCCCAACCACGAACATACAGAGGAGATTATGTCCTCTACTACTAACTACTTAATGCTGTCTCTAACCTCCATTGTACAAGCTGATTTTTGTGAACGCACAGACGCAACGGGAGAAAGAGAAGCTCTTAGACATCGTTAATAGCAAGGTAGCTCAATTTCAAAAAATAACATTGTATCGAGTGTAAAAATACATTTTAAGCCACAACCGGAGGAATGCATACATGAAAGTACTTCTGGTAGGGACATCATTGCCGAGATCTCATTCTAGTTACATGATGTACAAAAACAAACTTATCTTGGACGTTTAGCTCCAAGCGGAAAAGATACTTTCTGAGGGGTGCCTTGGGGCAAATCTCTGTGGTCTTGGGAAACATTGGGATTGGGAGCAGGATCAACACCTTCGTCGTCATCCTCTGTTTCTTCAATTGACTGGCTTTGCTTCTTTGGAATAGCAAGTTGGTAATTTGGACTGATCAAGGTGTCCTGTTCTGGAGGAAGAGGAATTCCAGGCCCTGCTATTGATGTTGGCAATGGGATCTTATTTCTATTCCTTGCCAACTCCAGTAGCACCTGATGAGTAGTGGATTTGAAAATTTTATTGATCATTCATCAATTGAAATCATGCTTTCATGCATTTAAATATGAAAACAGATGTATGTCTGATTGAGTCGACACTTTCCCAAAAATAGCATGATAAAAAATGATAAAATCATAGTACCGAAGCATTTAAAATTTCTCTCTCTCTCTCTCTTCATAGGAGTAAAAAATCAAATGATGTCGAAAGGTGTTTGATCCTGGAAAGGAGTGCAAAGACAAAATACATTCCTTCAAACTTGTATAGAATGTGATCCTAGTGATGAGATATATATGATGGATTTCCTAATCAAATCTGTACAATCTAGACTTGACAATTATTCTTCCAAATATTGTTACATTTTTAAACCTAACATGTTATTCAAATGGTACATGCAGTTGTTATAAAATAGACAACGTCACATCGTACAAAATCCAGAATAAAGAGAAGATTTTACACATCATGGAAAAGGTATAGTAGGATTACCTCCCGAGGTGGAGGTTGCGAGAAACTAAAATTGACTTTTGACTGAATTGCGAGCTTAATATCATCAGAGTCAATTGTAGACTTGCCAGCGTGTTCAGAGTAGACCCGTGCATCTGTCACAATGTCAACAACGTATCGGTACCACAGTTCTAAAAACTGATGCACAACACGAGGCTCGTAGTCATCAACATTCATGGATTTAAGAAGAGTCTTTACAACTTTCGCATCCCTTGGTATGTCCTCATCTCCTCCCTCTGCCATCTCCTACACACTCGATCCCTACTGAAACAAATTTCCCAACAAAATTTCTCTTTTAGATGAAAAGTTATGTCATATGTGAGAATTTACAACAGCAGAAAGACTGGATTCTTATCAAGCAACATGATCCATGAATGCAATGTCTGTCACCAAAGAGAGAGAGAAATTAATATAGGGGAAACACAAGCAGCACTGAATACTCTTTTTTAACCAACATAATCATCCAGAGAAATGGAGATACTAAATATCAAAATTGTTTTAACAAGCGTACCTCGAAAGATTATAAGCCAGCAAACTTAACTGTTAGATCTAACAACAGAAGAACCATTCCCTCAGTGTTTGAACAAGTGCTTACATTTTGGATATTTAGGTAACTAGCGAGTACAATATTAAAAAAAAAAAAATGAAAAAAATGAAAGCAAAAGAGAGCTAATCAGAAAGCATGAAAAAACATGAAGAAAATTGAAAATTCCATCGACACAACAGATTCTGGAAACTCATGATCTATTTTTAGAAGGAAAATTCACCAGTACTCTCTCATCATCACTCACTGTCCCGGAGAAGAAGAGCTATTCTGAGTAAAGGTGGGCGTAAACTAGTTCAGTCGGGTTAGGTTCCCTAGAGAACAGGACCAAATCGGTTCCAGTTGGGAATCTTACACTTGAAGAAAATAAGATAAGCTATATCCAAACCAAGAAAAAGAAAAAAGAATTCTAAAACAAAATTTCATGCATTAAAAGATCAAAGATCAACAAGCATCCAAAAAAATGTATAAAATTATAAAGATCACCAAGATTAAACATCAAATCATAGCTCCACATAACTTCTTTAGTTCTAACAAATCAATGATCAAAATAGCAAATCTTGGCCACACTGTATATAGTATTGTCGAGTTACCAGCGGAATTGAGATTCTAAATTTCATTTTTTGTGAATAAATTTTCCCTATCTAAATTTCATTGTTTTAAAACTTTTTTATTTCAAATTTAAAGTTGTATCCTAATCCCTAAACCAATTCTGACTTTCAAGTATGCAAAAAGATCCAAATTGAAAAATTCATATTTATTACCTAGTAAACCAAAAAAAGAAAAGATCATCAAAACCGAAATCTGGAGGCAGCAATTTTTTTTCAAAAAAGCACTCATTATTCACACTTAATCACTTACTAAAGTTGCAGCATCAATAAAAAAAATGGAGACAGCAAAATAGAAAACGATTTATCTCGAATGCTCGGATAGAGCCTGGAGGCAGAGCCGCAGGAAGATATCGGAGACTGCGACTTCGAAGAGGCAAACGTGTTTTGGTTTCGTCTGCAAAATTAGTGGGAGGGGAGTGACCGAGACTGAAAGTTGGCTATTTGGGATTAATTTGAGGTTTTAAGAATGGGCCAATTTCATTGGGCCTAGGTAGGTGGGTTGGTCTAGATTTATTTTTAAGTGGGCCTTGTTAAGCCCAGAGGAGCCCATCTTCTCATTCTCATTTTGTCTCTGAATTTTTTTAGGAAAAATCTTACTACTTAGCTAGGTAGACCAAGTCCTATCTATGCAAGTAAATTTATATAGTTAAAGAATAAAACAAATCTTCATTTAAAACGTCGGTGGCCATCAAAAGAAAAGTCAAATATATATTAAATAAAAAAAAATCTAAACTAGTAAATTGGGACGTCGATATATAGTTCTAGTGCTCCACCCTCTCAAGGTGGAGCATGTTGGTAATGCCCATCTTGCATACAAGATGTTGGAAGGCAATCTTTTCCAATGTTTTAGTGTGTGTATATATACACACACAATCACTTATTTTTTTTTTTTAATAAAAGAATATTACACACAAACCCAAAATTCTTTTTACTTTTCAATAACACTTTTTTCAAAAATTCACTATTTTAAAATATATTTTTACCAAATAATGGGTTTCAAACAAAGGCTAAAATTATAAGCAATTTGCTTAGAATATGCTTTGTACGATCATAAAAAATAGGATTTTTAGCAATATGCATGCTGGCTAGGTTGTTGTAATAGAGAGTTGTTAGAATTCAAAGCATGCTTAAACATGAATTTCAAGATCTTTTTGAATGGTTAAAACATCTTGCTTTTTCATACTCCAAAATATGCATTTTTTTGCTCTCCATTGGTCTCAATTCTGATTACATAAAACGAGATTATTATCAACAATCTAGGTGCCAATTTTTGTTAGTTTTAACGTCATATATATGGTTCTAGGCATTTATCATTTTATGTGTATTTTTCTATACGAATTTCACACATTTTATTGCCATATTTTCTCTCTTATTATTCAATTCTATGTGATGGGAGTTATTTTACGATTATGGAAGTAGATGGGAGTTGAGGGAAATTATGAGTTTGAATTCTATTCAAACGACTTCCTCCAATTCACTACAATAACTTGTGCGTCGAGTAACTCCACATGAGTGATCCACGACCTGTATTTTTCAACATGTTCCACTTGTACATGATGGACTTGACTCAAACCACAAGTGACATAATGTCACACATTATATCCTTCTCAAGATCTATATCATAAAAATTCATACGACAAATAGATCGTACGACCAACGAGTAATATTAGAGCTCACGGTACTATAAACCTATTAGGGTTATATTGTAACTCTACTGGAGAAATATTACATCTCACTATATCCCAAACTCATTTTTCAATATTAATGCAAGTATTTCTGATCTCTCAAATATTTATGTAACATACTTGAACCCTACATCGTATCATTGTATTCATAATTATGTAAACCCTAGATGGTTAAAAACAATTGATTGACCAGTGAATACAAATATAAAGATTTATATGGTCGCCTTCCGATATATGAGAGTATCAAGAGGGTAGCAATTTCATAGTTAAAAATATTCTAAAGTCTTTATAGTATAAAACTTTTGTGAGTAAGAAGATTAGAATAATTTTTTAATGCAAAATATTCAATTTGCTAAACCTATGTGACATTATCATTCGTCTCAAATACTGAGGATAATCGTTTTAAAATGGTCTCAATGCACTCTTCCTCATGCCAAGCCAATACAATGTCATCAACATAACATTAGACCTTTACATAAATATAGCGATCTTCATCCACATGACGATTTTTTATGAGATTTAAACCCTATTAAAACTCAAGTACTACTGTCAAGATAACTGTATTAGGCCATGAGTGTAATTATAAAAATACCACAATACTAAAAGGCCTTTAACATGAATCTATAAATCGATTCATTTGAATTTCTTAAATTAATTTTCAATTGAGAATAAAATACAGTCTTTAGGTAACTCTAAAATTTAAACATACTATCATGACCAGCAATGGTATACAAAGAAAATCGCACTTGTAAGAAAAAAAATTATTTAACTCNCCTCCGCCCCAAAAAAAAGAAAAAAAGAAAAAGAGAAAAAGAGCTACACCTATCATAAACTCATTAGTCTTTCACTTGGTTTTCAAGATCATGAATGCTCTCAATAAATATAATGTCCAATTAGAACTTTCACTCCACATACACTTTCATCACTTTTCTCAATATTTCTCCACTGGATTCTGAACTAAGAATCATTAAATTTAGATAGCTCCCACTCGAAAACAAATTAATAGCTCCCATTCAAAACTAGTAATTATTGAAATTAGATAGTTCTTAGATAGCTTCCACTTCCACTTCCATAATCTAATTTTCTACTCCATTTTCAAAAAATCTAAATCTATACAATATCTTCAAATTATGAAAATCAGAGGCACAACTAAAATGCCGAATCTATCTATAAATGTAATGAATATAAAGTTCTATTTCCATCTCTTTTAATCACAACCTGCAAAAAAATTCAGATGAATTTACTATATGAAAGTTTAGCTCTTACAGTTTTGAATGATTTTTTCAACTCAAAAACCTAAAATTATTGCTCAAACATCCAAAACCATAATAAACATCACCAATGTGAGTACTAACAGAGCTACCATGTAAAAGATCAAGAAAGATACCATTCTTAGAAGAAAAAGTAAGATCAAATTTAGTGGAGTTCTTGATACTATTTTAATATCAACTAGAAGGTCAACTTCTCCATTTTGTTAAGTACATTGCATGTATTAGTCATATAAATCTCCACTACGTGTTATTATTTGTATAAATATCTATTTAGGTACCAAGTAAAGACTTGACAATAGACTAAAGACACTTGATGATCTCATATAAAGTGGGTTTCTAATTATTTAATCCACTATTTACACAAGACAAAATCCAATATGTATAGTGTTGACACGTAAACAACACTAAGAGAAACATATTCAAATGTAATATTCTTTAGCTTAACTACTTTCGAGCTAAAAGATTTAAAATGTATGGTTGAAACGCTTGAACCTTTATAATATTGGTCATCTACCAAAATCACTTTCATATACTTCTACTTGATGTGTTCTTTTTGGTCCTTTTTCCAGTCTCCTCATCTATTCCGCATTTATTTTAACTCATTTAGAACTCAAGATTTGAAATCTTATGCAAACTAGAACATTTCTACACGAGTATATGCTTGAGACTTAGAAACATCAAGTCGTACATCTTTTAACTTACATAGTAGATAGTGTCAATAGAGAAAATTGACACTTCAATTTGTAAGTCACAATGAGCTTTAAAGTTCCCTTATATTGATAAGAGACTAGTTTGAACTTACTACTCAACTACAAAAAATGTAACCAACAAAAATGTCAACAATGTATTAACCATTACAACTAAGTCACATTCGAGAAAAAAATCATTTATAACAGAATTTGACAATTCAAATGTTCAAGTAGTAGAATCTATCTTTTCCCGTACTCGACAAAGTTTTGATCTTTATTCTCTAGAGTAGTATGACCTACATAAGATCTTTTATTGCGTGATTGATGCTCTCTAAAGTATTAAATTCTTCTAGTACACTAAAAATCTTATTATGCCAAATATTATCGCATCTAACTTATTACATTTTTTGTGGTCAACAATTATAAATTTTGATGCCATGATCGATATGATTTTAGAGATATTTTATTCTTAATCAATGCACATTTATGCATATATATCATTTTGCATGAATGCAAATTAATGTATACATTGTTCAATGTTAGGCATAGAGTTGAAAGTTCACAATGTTCCCAATTATCATCCGCAATCCTCTTGTTTCACAAGCATAAATTTAATTTCATAACACAATATTCCATGGACTCTAAGCAAGAATTACATTAATTCTTCTAGTTTGAGAATTCCCATTCAATTGGTGAATTAAACAGTTTTAGTTGATATTTTCTCTAAATCTTTTAATCACCGAACTATCACTCAACTAACATCAATAGGTTTAAGTAAGAATCTCACTAATTCTACTGACCTTAGTATTTATAACAATTGACGAATTAATATATATCATGTAATTCAATAACATAATTCCATAATGTGCAAAAAAATATAAATATGCACGTTTATCCAATTATGACACATATCATGATATCAAAAATTATTTTTTCTAGAAAATAATTCCAATTATAATCAAAAAATAAAACCCACGTCATTTAAATTTTATTATACAGATTCTCAACCTCATTTTAATATCTCTTGCAACACAATCCCAATAAATGGGAAGTATTATCTGAATTCTCATATTTTGCTCATCACAAAGAATGTCTAAAAATATTCGTGTATTTCATTAGGTTATGTCCCAAATCCATTTATTAATTTTAATAAGAATGCAACTTTTCAACAAGTTTCATAGCCATTGCTTTTCTAGCATTCTCTCTAAATATGTTGTAAGTATGCATATATCCAGCCATGTCCGGTCAAACGCAAAAATTAAAAACAAGTCACAATGGATCACATAACTTAATTAAAGGCCTAGATAACTCATGAAACTATATAAAACATGCTATTTTAAATGTTTTCGGAATATTTTTCATTTCCAAAAAAATAAAACGAAAGCACTTCAAAAAATAACTCCCACTAGCCAAATACCACTTAATAAATATTCTTGATTTTATTAAAAAAAATTCAAATTTAATGAAGTTAAAATATATATTTTTTAATTTTTTTACATGTTTATTTTAAGCATTAAATATAAAAACTTTTTAACTATCAAAAAATTAATTTAATTATATTGAAAAATTAAGAATAATTCTAGGAGTAGTTTGTAATTTTCAGAATTGAAATTGGGTTCCTCACGTGCCCTCAAGCGCAGGATCAATCAGAAATTATTTTTTAAAATTAATAAAAAATGGGGGGCATTTTAGCACCATCACATCGTCCTTGAAATTTTTTTTCCAGTTGGTCGTTTTTCAATAAAATCTCACAAGCATACGAAATCGTTGATAAGTAAAAGATTTGACGAGTTAAAAGTATCATTACACTGGGAATAAATTTTAATTCAGGTTATACTAGTTATGTATGAAATTCAAATTATTTAAATAAAAGAGAGATTTTGATTTAATTTTATGCTAAATTATTTAAAAAATAAATAGATTTTTATATGAAATTATGGATGAGTGTATTGGATTTCAAATGTACTTATTATTATCTATTTCAATTTTTGATTTGTAATCTAGTCATATTTATGCGTTCTTGATAATCGATAAAGCTATTATATGCAGTTTTGTTTTTCAAGACAAATTGAATCCATTCTAATTACGACCTACATTTATTTCTAGTCCAAATTCGAAAGATTAGAATGCATTAAATTTTAGATTATTTATATGATTGCACATGTGATAAAAGTTATTCCTAAAATCTATTGTACATATGTTAATTTTGCTATATTCTAAACTTATTGAAGGATTTTCAACACTACAACAAATAACTAATTATTTAATTGATGACTTAACAATTAAATAATGCAATGTGTGTACAAAATTAATCAAGAAATTCAAGAAATACAAAACTACTGATCTTGAATTAAAATAAATAAACAATATGGTTTATCTCATTCAATACAAAGACTGATCTAGTCTAGCATTTTTTAAATGAATTACAAGAATAATAATGAAAAATCATCACATAGATCATGAAATAATGCAAGAAGTCTTGATCTTTAATTCCAATGTTGAATTCTTTAAAATTTTGATGTAATTGGCTTCAATTTCTCGCTATAGTTTTGATCTTCTCTTTTAAAAGTGAGGAATTGACATCTTGTTCTTGATTAATTTGATGCTATTATTGTATTTGAAGAGGCAAGAGAGATTTTTTTTTTTTTTTTTTTTTTTTTTTTTTTTTT
>NW_019240220.1:48454-114666 GCF_002742605.1 Olea europaea var. sylvestris
ATTTTAATTCTTTTTCTTTTTTTTATTGAAATTTGTGGACGGCAGCTCAATTATTGATTAAAAGGGAAAAAAATTTTTTTTTTTTTTTTTTTGCGTTTTGCACAAGTTCTATATTTATAAGGATTGAATTTAGGTCAACAAGTCATCCCAAGGTTGTTACAAATAAGGGTTTGAATCAAAAAAGAAAATTGACCCATCAGTAGAGAATTTGGCCCACGTTTGTAACACAGGTATATCTACAATGCAAGGGCAAGCATGCTGAATTGCCCTCGTGTCATAAAATTACTGTCTCGCAAGCTTCGATTTGCATCACGTCGTCCTCAAGCAACTTTCGATATTTTGGTCATAACTTTCTCTCTCGATATTCGATTGAGGTGATTCAAAGTACTTTAAAAAGATAGCTCAAAGTGATACAAAGGTATAATTCTTATCACATTTTCTATTTAAACGCATAGCATATACTCAGTGGGAATAAAAATTATTGTTTAAATTTAACTAGAACACTGGAGATTTGACGGAAAATAGCGGTAATGTGTAACGAAACTAACCAAATCACTTCAACTTGACGGTGCAGATAGAGAGAAAGGCATATGAAGTTGTTAAGGACAGAAAGTTTATCTACGAGCAGAGTAGACCTCCTTGATACAAAAGGCAGCCAAATAGACGTCAATTGGAACTTTGCTTTCAGTGTGTCTAAGATCTTATATGTTGGATAGAAAAAACGACCATTTCAACATTCAATTTTCTAGGCTTGTGGTGCCAAACTCTCTGCTAGAAGATTAGAGATGAAAGAAGGTTTTCTTAAGGTACTAAAGTGAGAAATTCTTTCCCTTTTTTTTTTTGGAGCAAAATATTTAAAAGTTTATCCACTTGGGAGAGATTGCTAAATGAATCTAAAACTTGGTAATGAAAATATGCGTTTGGCCCCATAGTAGACACTAATATCCAACGGAACAAAACTTTGAGAAATTTATGTTTTTCTAAAGCAACAAAACATTAATTTGAGCGTTGTCCAGGTACAATCACATACCTTGATTTTGTTGTATGAGTGTAAAACAAATGGGTTTCAATATTTGTAAACTGAGCAACACAGCTTGATATATAGCCCCCACAATGGGAGACGGCCCCCAATTGTGAGGGAGATTGTATGTCGAGTTGTGTAGCTCGGTGTACTTGTAGCAAAACCCAAAATAAATTATGTGTATGGTATGGTGAACTGTATAGTATAGATAATATTAAAAGAAGAAAATGAAATTAAAATATGTTTATTATATTGTTCACTCTTCCCTATACTACATAACAAATGCTGGCTTAAGGCATCGAACAATAATGCATTTTCATAGATGAAGAAAGCCTTTTGTTACATGTTGAGCACAAAACTTATTTCAACATGCATATAACTTGAAAGCATATCAAATTACAGGTGAAACAACATTTATAGAGTTATGTTTATGCAGTTTTACAGAGAGCACCAAATAGCGACGATTAAGTTAGCTTTGGCCTTCGTAATAGCTTATCAGTTGCAGATTTTAGTTAAGCCGGTGAAGTCAATAGCCTTAAAAGTACAAATACGGAAAAAATCAATTCAAGCAAACAATATTGTAAGGATGTAGATGTTGTACATCCATCCTTAACAAGAGTGTCCATAAAGTTAAGCACGAAAATCAATGAAATTCAAATTTCAAAAAGGGGACGCATATGAGTTGTTCCAGGACGAGCATGTTGGAAAATTAATGAATTGAAGAGCTGACTTTGACATAAATTTTGAATAGAACTCGTTTATTTATTTTGAAAGATTAAGATTGATTTGTGTTCTCCTTCGTCAAAATATTGAAATTATATATTTACTTACCAAAAATGATGCTTGTGTGAATGCGAAATTAGAGTCCAAAGAGGATCATTGGAAGATGGTTTATAATTGGAGGGAAAACTACATTTATGTTTATATCATATAGGAAGATGATGAAACAAATACTACTTTATATATGGTTACACTTTTGAAGGGTATAATCATGTGTAACATAAAGGTCATCTCCACATGCACGCGCGGAAGTGCAAATCAAGAACCAAAATTGTACATAGAGTTTTGAACTTGTGTGTAGGCACGACCTGAGTACATGAATGTGGATCGAACGAAACAAAATTGGCCCTTTAGGAATGTCCATATTTTGCTAATTTTTTTTTTTTGCTTTCTCCAACAGATTTCTCAACTTCTGAAACTATTGAAAGTCTAATGGTTGTTGCGATTACAATATTGAGTTAATGGACAAATTTACTCATCATTCATGTGGCCAAGGTTAAAACTGAGCCCATTTTTCCTCCATTCACCAATAGAAAATTATTCTTCATCATTTCCAATTTCGAATCTCTGCGTAATTTCCAGTTCCATTCCATTTTCATCTAAGTCTTGGTGGATGAACTCATTTTGTCAGCGTAGACATTGAAGTGCTCTGATTCTACCGGCTATTTCGTTGTATCTTGGGATATAGATGTCCAAATTGAATCTTAAGCACCTACGGTGAAGAGAAGAATTTGTTTTAAGAAAACTGTGTACACATAGGCTTTGGGTTGTAGATTTAAAATATTCTCGACGAAAAATATATCTCTACAGTTTTACTCCTTGTTTATTTACATTTTTGCTGTATTAGATAAAAATAATATTATTCTATCATTTTATTATTGGAACAAACTTAAAAAAGATTCGTATTAGTTGTTTAGAACCTGATATTAATTTGATCTTTTAGAAATGGTAACTGAATTAACTTGCATGGATGTGACCCATATTGTAGTTGCTGAAAATCGAGTTATGGGTTCTGCTGTGGCTCAAGTACCAAGTTCTGTTGTAACTCAAACTATGGCCAAATTGTCAAATCATGTTGTGAGTCAAACTGTGGCTCTAGCAATTGGCCATACTATTACTGTTCCGATTAATTATGGAAAAAAGGAAGAAATCCAATGGCTTGGCAGTAGAAAATGTTATTTTACCTGACCACCTTGAATCTTGCCAGATTCTTGACTGAAATTGCTCCAAAACTCAAGGAGGGTGAGAGAAATGTTCAAGCAATCAATGCACTTGATGCTTGGAACCATTTGAATTTTCTGTGCCGAAACCATATCATGAATAGTCTGATAGATTCATTATGCAACGTGTACAATATAATGAAAACTGCAAAGGACTTGTAGGAGTCTTTGGACAAAAAATATAAAACTGAGGATACCGGGGCTAAAAAGTTCATTGTTGACCGGTTTTAGATTAAAAATGGGGGACGTAAAACCTATAATCAGTCAAGTGAAAAACTTCAAGTGATTCTTTATGAGATTCATGTCGATGGAATGGTCTTGAGTGAAACTTTCAAAATGGTTGCAATTCTTGAAAAACTTCCTTCGACATGGAAAGATTTCAAGAATTATCTTAAGCATAAGTGAAAGAAATGAACATCAAAAAACTGATTCTTAGATTTCGAATTGAAGAAGACAACAGAAAATACATGGTTCAATCTTGCTGTCGCTAAAGCCAATGTTGTGGAGTATGGTCACAGTAATAAGACTTACAAAAACAAGTCTGGGTAATCCAGTGGCAAAGGAACCAAGCCATGACCGAAATGTGGAATTTCTAAAAGAAGTTTCAAGGAAAATACTTCAACTGTAACAAAATGGGTCACAAGTCTTTGAAGTGCAGATTGTCGAAGTAGAAGAAAGAAGCAAATGTGGTAGACTACATGGAACATGATGTGTTAGAGATGAATCTTGTAGCTTTCATTTCTGAGCTTTGATCGAATTTTGAAAAGTCTTTCTCACTATTCAGAACAATGGAGCTTGGCAGGTTTGGCTAGGTAACATAATGGAAATGTGTCGCACTACGAAGATGCGTAGCATCAATCCGTGTGAAACTCGAAAATGATGGGTTCAAACCCAAAATAGTGGTGGATTGACGCGAGAACTACGAGGCATGTGCTCTAATAAAGAGCTACTTACTGCTTTTGAAGCAATTGAGAATGAAGAGAAGTTCTTGAAAAACTCAGTAACTTCTGAAATCAAGGGTCAAGAAAATGTGGTTTTGAAAATGACTTTGGGAAAAAAGCTGACTTTTAACAATGTGCTGTACATGCTAAAAATCCGTATCCAAGTTATTTTGTAATAAGCAAGATTTTTGTAGTGTATTTGAGTAAGATAAAGTTATTTTGTCAAAAAGTAGAATGTTTGTCGGAAAATGTTATGTTTTCAATGGTATGTTTAAGTTAATGTAATGGTTGTTAAGCTAAAATGAATGAAGTAAATTCTTCTGCTTACTTGCTTGAGTCTTCCAATTTATGACATAGTAGACTAGGACATGTTAACTATGATACTTTACGTATACTAGTTAACTTGAATTGTATACCTGCTTCTTATATTGATTTCGAACATAAATGCGAAATTTGTGTTGAGGCAAAATTAACAAGATCATCATTTAAATCAATAGAACGGAATACATAACCACTTGAATTAAATCACAGTGACATGTGTGATTTAAAATTTGTACAAATAAGAGGTGGGAACAAATACTTCATTATTTTTTCAACTTTAGCATAATATACTGTTATGCGTATTTATTTACAAGTAAGGACGAAGCCATAGAAAAATTTATTCTCTATAAGAATGAAGTTGAAAATTAACTTAATAAGAAAATTAAGGTGCTGTGAAGTGATCAAGGTGGTAAGTATGAAGTACCATTTACTGAATTCTGTGCACAACACGGAATCATACGTGAAATTCCTTTACCTTATTCACTGCAACAAAATGGTATTGCTAAATGAACATTTCGTACCTTAAAAGAAATGATGAATGTAATATTAATCAATTCTAGGTTATCATAAAAACATGTGGGGGAAAGCTGCATTATCAACAAATTACTTTTTAAATAAAGTGCCCTGAAAGAAGAAGGAAAATACCCCTTATGAGTCATGGAAATAAAGAAATTCTTCTTATAAATACTTACGAGTGTGGGGATGTCTTGCTAAAATGACTATTCCAACACCAAAGAAGGTAAAAATATTCTCGAAAACTATAAATTGCATTGGCTATGCAGATAATAGTAGCGTTTATTGATTTCTTGTGCATTAATTTAAAATCTGAGATGTACACAAAAACACGATAATGGAACCGAGAAATACTTTATTCTTCGAACATGTATTTTCGTACAGATCAAAAAATGAAGCAAGCTCTTCTAAACAGACAGATGAGAATATGATTGGATATAGTCAAGACCATGAAATAGAAGATGAGACTGAAGTTGAACCGAGATGTAGCAAAGGGAAAGAACAGAAAAATCTTATGGTTCTGATTTTCTAACCTATATACTAGAAATTGAAATCAAAACTATCAAGAAGCTGTGAACTCTTTAGAAAAACCTCAATAGAAAGATGCTACTAAAAGTGAAATAGATTCCATTTTACAAAATCATATATTGGAGCTAATGGATCTTCCTCCAGAAAATAAACCAATAGGCTACAAATGGATTTTCAAAACTAAAATGAAAGTAGATGGAACTATCAAAAAGTATAAGGCCAGATTAGTAATAAAATATTGTAAACAATGTGAAGGCCTTAATTACTTTGATATAAATTCTCCAATGATGAGAATAACATCTATTATGATGATACTTGCGATTGTCGCTCTGCAAAATCTTGAAGTATATCAAATCAACATTAAAATTACCTTTTGAATGGAAATATAGAGGAAGAAATCTATATGGAACAACTCGATGAGTTTTTATCACCAGGACAGGAAAGGGAAGTCATTAAATTGATAAAATCACTATATGGTTTCAAGCAAGTACCTAAACAGTGGCATGAAAATTTTGATAATATCATAACGGAGAATAGATTTAAAATCAACAAGTGTGACAATGTGTTTACATCAAATATATCGAAAATGGTTATGCCATTTTGTGTTTTTACGTTGACAACATGCTTATTGTTGGTAGTGATAATAAAATGATTAAAACCACTAAAAATATGTTAAATTCGAGATATGACATGAAAGATATGGTTTAGCTGATGTTATACTTGGAATCAAAATTTCAACAACACCAAATGGACTTGTTCTAAGTCAGTCACATTATGTGGACAAAATCTTAGAAAAGATCTATCTAAAAATAAAGATGAAAGTCTCTCAAATAAATACTTAAAGATTATTGGAAATTAAATGTACTTGATGAGTTGTACAAGATCAGACATATCCTATACAGTTAGTAGATCGAGTAGATATGCCAGTAATCCAAAAACTAATCACTGGAAAGGAATAATAAGAGTACTGAGGTACCAAATATATAATCATAATCTTTTATTGCACTATACCAGATATCTAATGGTCATTGAAGAATATAGTAATGCTAATTAGATATAAAAGATTTAAAGTCCATTAGTGGATTTATGTTCACATTGGAAGATGCAGCTATATCCTGAAAATCCTCTAAACAAATAGTTATAGCCATATCTACTATGAAATTTGAGTTTATAGCTCTAGATAAATGTGATGAAGAGGCTAGGTGGTTACGCAATTGTTTAAGAGATATTCCAAGATGATCAAAATATGTACCAGTAATTTACATATATTGTGATATTCAATCAGCAATTGGAAAGGCACATAGTAACATGTACAATGATAAGTCTAAACGTATACGTCGTAGACACAATACCATAAGAAAACTACCCTCAACTGGAGTTATCACTATTGACTATGTAAGGTCAAATGATAACATTGTAGATCCGCTAACCAAATGGTTAAATAGAGAGTTAATTAGAAAATCATCAAAAGGAATGAGACTTAAGCACTTGAACGAATGAGTTAATACAAAGTTAACCCAACCTATATAATAGTATTGCCCGTAAGGATGAAAGATAAGAAATAGGCTTTTAACGTTTCTTATGCATCAATAATCGAGCCAAGTAATGCGGGTTACTTGTATAAGAAATCACTTATGTGAGAGAGAAGTGATGCATCTTCTAAAGGAATTGTGTGGGGTTGAATTCTTATGAACTTTCACAAAATCAGGTGCATGCTCATGGTCATAATAAATATTGCAATGAGAAATGAATTATGTTAGGATGAATTATATGTGTAGTATATCTTCTTTTACATAAAAAGTAGAACAGTTCAAGAACTTCATGTCTATTGGTTAGCTAGTAAAGTAAATATACTTTCACAAGGGGAGGTTCAAAGAGTAATACCTATCTATCCTATACAGGTTTCAACTATTGAATTATATCACCAAATATTTATGTCTCTTATTTTTATGCCCCTCTCAATTTTCATTCATGTGGAGAATTGTTGAAAAAATAATGAATCGAAGGGCTGACTTTGGCATAAATTTTGAATGTGGCCTATTTGTTTATTTGGGAAGATCAAATTGATTTGTTTTTTCCTCGGTGAGAATATCGAAATTATATATTTACTTGCCAAAAATGATGCTCGGGTGAATGAGAAATTGGAATTCAAAGTGGACCATTGAAATATGGTTTATGATCGGAGATAGGAAATTGATGAAAGCAAAGACCACTTTATATATGGTTACACTTTGGAAGGGCATAATCATGTGTAGTATAGAGGCTCTCTCCACATACACGCACATAAGGTGCAAATCAAGGACCAAAATTGTACGACGAGTGTTCACGAAATTATTTCTTTCGATTTTAAACCACCGCAAGTGTACGATTCGTTAACAAGTAATAAAGTGGATTCAATGAATCCGAATATCGTCCCACAGAGATTGATTAGTTCAAATTTTATCTACCTTAGTTTTAACCGAAACTAAATTATCAAAATGGATGTAGACCTAATTGAACCTCAATTATGCAATTTTTGAGTTATGATTAAATTGAAATTAATATGCAAAACAATAAATTAAACTCGAGAATGAAATCTAAAAGTTGACAACGCACTTGTTATAATTATTGGGAATGAAATACGCTAGGATCACGAATTCCCATGCAATTATCACTTTAAATCCTAGTTTCACAATATGACAACACATTTCGATTTTGACGAATCAATGTTCCTAAGTCTAATCAAAACTCTCTCTCGAGATGTATCAAACCTATTTCTACACACCACCAGTCTATATTTCTATGACAAGAGCATATGTAAAAATGCATGAAATTTTATGAACATTCAAAGATTCACATAGAGCATACGGTATATTTCTATCCACTATCGGACCCTACGATGATTTATACTATGTCAAATCTATTTCAATTCTCTCGAATGCAAGAATAAATCACTTAAATTCACACAATTATGAGCTCTTAATTGCGGAAACATTTAATTGCATATAAATCATTCAACATAATAGAAATTGTGTCTTACATCAAATTGCAAAACTAGAATATTAAACTTCAATTCACATGGTTCATCGATCTCCTAGCATAAATAAATCTAGCCTAGCATGCTCAAAATAACAAAATACATCAAAGTTTGTATATAAGACATCACCGGGTTGGATAAATCTTGAAGTTCTTCGTGTCAATCTTTGTTCTTGCGCTCAAATCCTCTTCAAGAATTGTTTTTCAGCCTCCAATTACGTTATGGGCGTCTCTGGAATGTTTTTGGTATTTATATCCCGTGAAAAATTAGGTTACTATAGGTGTTTCAATCGTATAAGGAAAGAAAATTTTTGCGCTGAATTTGTACCATGCGACCGCATGGTTTTAATCCGTGCGACCGCATGGTTATCGTCTTTTTTATTTTTAAACCCTGCATCACTTCGTGCGGCCGCACGACTTTTCTACCATGCGACCGCATGGTAGAATTTATCTTTCAATTCCTGCAATTTGGTCCCTTCACTTTAATCCTCCACTTTTTTACATCTTTTCTTCATTCTTCACATTCCATCATCCCAAAATGTCATCAATTCGTATTTGGCACACTCAATTTCTTGATTTGTTCATCGGGTCAACTTTTGAGTAATTGCATCTTGATCCTTGAACTTTCATTTTGTGTCATTTTAGTCCTTTTTCGCGTCTTTTCTCGTGTATTTCACCATGTCCATCGGTGTTACCTACAATTCACAAATATAATGAAATTAAGTCACAATTCAATCATTTTATTCATAATTAAGTTATGTGTGACCTAAATAAGTGTGCAAAATCACACTTATCAAACTCCCCAAACTTGAACTATTATTTGTCCTCAAACAAGATAGTGACTAAATTCTGAACAAACATGGCTTAATACCCTGCTACGGCTCAGGATTGGACTAAGTGTTTGATTTGATGAAGATATATTAGTGAAAAAAGATTAATGGCATCAACCTTCGCCTGTTAAATGCGCACTTGACATGTGTGTGTGAGTTCATGCCAACATATTAGATTCATGATGGGTCTGAGTCCCGACCCCAAGTGGTCAAATGTAATCTTACTTGCTCGAGAGATACACAACCCCCAAACTTATTATTTTCACTCAATTATCTCGGGGTTGTATTTTTTTAAAATTAGGGGTTTACATAGCTGTAGTCTTCACCCTCTCGTAGTTTGGATTAATATCACTATCACAAGTTTACAATTCAACAAGTGAAGGCTCTCCTAAATTTGATTGCTTTGACACTCAAGCTTAAACTAGGTTACTTGTCTCGCCTCAAAGGTATAGTTTCTTCAACCAAATGTCCAAGGGCTTTTCTTCATGTTATTGTCTCTCTTTTGTTTTTCTCTAATTTTTATGATTTTTTTTCATTTACCATCTTCTCATTTGCTTTCTAGATAAACCATGTAACAAGCTTTAGGCCGGTAACTCCCAAACTAGTTGGTTTTAGGGCACCAGGTTTTAAACCCTTGCAGGCTTATTCACTCGAGTTATAAAGGCTCGATCAAATGACTTTCAATTAACCTCTTTCCCTCTTACTTTCTATATGACCCATTTAACGAGCTTTAGGCTGGTGATTTCCAAGCCAATTGACTTTAGGGCACTAGATTTTTAAATATCCTTACAGGCTTATTTGTTCGAGTCATAAAGGCATGAAAAGAAGTACATTGTTTTCACAAGTTTATTTTATGCCCTTATTGTTCTAGACATTTAGTTTCCAAAACTAACCTCTAATTTAAGATTTTCATCTAATTTTCGTCCCACTGGTCTAGGCAATCCACACAATAGAATTCATGCATGGAGCCTCCACTCATCTCAATGCTCCCTTATAATAGCTCAACCATCACCAAACTATCTTAAGGCAGTTTACGGTCTAGTTCAATAGAGGGTTATCATTCTTTTTCTATTTTATGCTCAAAATTCAGTCATTTATCTAATATGTCAAGCATGAATAGTGTGCACAAATAATGTCAAATTTTGCATCAACAAGTGTCAGATAACCTAATTGTATTAGATCTAAAGATTTTACAGTTTAACCTAGTCCAATTTTAACAACATAGCTAACAACGTTATCAAGCCCACACAAGCATGCATAAGAAGAGTTAAAACAAAAATGAATGAAATGCAATTTTTTTTCATGCACACATATCGATGAACACAGATAATACAGATACTTAGTTAAAATTATGTCACCTCCCCAAACTTTGTTACTATATTGTCCTCAATGTAAAATTAACAAAAGATGAAAGACAGAATTTTATGGAATACATGAAAAAGAAAAACCAAAATGTGGTAAATAGTACTTCCCTTGAATTAAAACGGATGAGGTGGTGGGAAACTGGGTCCTGCTGTACCATCATCCAACTGAGGGGGGTGTCATCCTAGGAGCTGCCGCATCATCTCATTCATTTCCCGCATTAAAGTAGACTGCTGCATCTGCTCGGCCTGGATAGTTCTCATGGTCTCCCAAGTTTCATTTACCCTCATCTGGATATCGTCCACCCGACCAACATACATGTTCAACCGGCCATTCATGGTGTCAACCTCCCATCGCATGACTGTAGCATGATCCCTAGCATCTCTGATGTAGTTCAATGCAAGGTGATTGTCCCTTTGTAAGCTTTTTAAGTCAATCCTCATGTTACCAAAATCTTGAAAAAAATCGTGAAGGTCCCGGCTAATGCTCGTGGTGGTGGAGAAAATCTGTCTCAACAACTGATTATCTATTTCAGCTAGTGGTGCTGGAGCCTGTGGGTGGTCCTGATCTTCAGGGAATTGACCTTGTGCTGCCTGCTGCCTCCGTCGTTCGTTCTCCTGCTCTTCCCTATGCTTAACCTGAGCCCTTGTCTGAGCATCAAATGTAGTTCGTTTGATCATTGGGCTGGGTTTTTCAGGTAATTCCTTAGGTAGGAGAGCAACACCCGTAGCCCGACATATGCCACTAATGAGGCTTGGGAATATCAAAGTGGAGCGTCGATCCCTCCAAGTCCCCAATGAGTGCAGTTGATTGCATATATGAGTAGCGAGATCAATTTTGTTACCTCGAGCCAGGTGGTAAATGAAACCTGCTGTTTGATCTGGGAATGTAGTCCTGTGTGATATCGGCTCAACATTGTGGCACATAAAGAGCAATAGAATGGCCATGGAAGGAGTAAGCTCAATCTGATGCCACTCAGTAGTGTCGAGGGGCCATGCATTCCCTCGCCCCATTAAAACCTCGGCCACTTCATTCCAGTTAAAGTCAATTGGGAGGGGGACCACATTCTCCATGGTAAGCTGGTAGTAGTCGTGAATGACCTCGGGAGAGAACATAATCCATTTCCCCCGCACCCAAGTCTGATGGAAATGGTCGGAGCCTGGCATGTCAATTTCACTGTTGAAGTTAGCGAAGAACTCTCGGCATAAGATCTCATAGAGTGGATGCGGTCTCTCTACTAACTTTTGCCATCCACAGAGCTGAATTAAATTGACCAACTCAAACCCCGGGAAGTCATCAAGCTTAACCGGTCTTTCAGCATGCAAAGTCCAATGGCGTACGATGTTTTCATATCGTGCCGCGGTAATTTCAGTTAGGAATCGCTGAATTTCGCCTGCGAGCTCTCGAGTACGGGCCGTTCCTGTGGATGAGCTTGCCTTTTCCTTCTCACGCACAGTTCTTTTTGGAGGCATCTTGTAAAGTTCATAGGAATATACTCATTAAGTCGATGTGGAAAGCATAGGCAAGAAATGAGAAAAATTTAATAAGTTAATAAGCATTGCACAAATTCCCCAAACTTTCCTAGATGCATGTGTAGTAATATGGTGTGCACGTGGCAAGCTATGATATTTATTTAAATTTACGTGATTTGCTAATAAGAAAAAAAAGGGAAAGATTAGGTGTATCTAATCAACATTTCAGAATATGGAACCATAACCGAGTGCCCACCTTCGGCCCTTGACATCATTGAGAATTAGCAAAATTTTCCCAAACAATCTCCTGGCCTATCAAAGTATTCATTGAAGTGTAGCACATATTCGAATTTCAAATCAATTGGAGGTCGATTGGTGTGTCAAATGAAGATGCAAAAGAGGGGACGAAGGTTGCCATGATGTGCAGTGACCTAGTCATGTGCCTATGTGGTGCAATGTGAAAGTGGGTGTTATCTAGTTCAAATTAATCGGGAAATCATTGAAATACATTGAATGCCATGTTGGTGAAACAATGTATATGCAAAAGGCATTGAATTTCACATACAAGGGTATTGTGACATTTAACCAAACACATGGTGTGCATGAAGTGAAGATGCTACCAATGTAAAGAATTGAATGTAGGAATCATTCCAAAAT
The DNA here is from genome assembly GCF_002742605.1 of Olea europaea var. sylvestris. Taxonomy (NCBI): domain Eukaryota; kingdom Viridiplantae; phylum Streptophyta; class Magnoliopsida; order Lamiales; family Oleaceae; genus Olea; species Olea europaea. The sequence continues at coordinate 61,115 of NW_019240220.1, forward strand.
TTCCACAACACAATCACAACAAATCCATACACACATGAATTAGCCTAATCTCCCTCAAATCGCCGAAATTAAAATTCCAATCATGAAAATCCGAAAACGGAATTGAGAGGGGTGTAAAAATACGTACCTTGTGTTTTTAGGGTTGAATTGAGGTGGAAGGTTGATTTCCTTTCAATGTTATTGCAATGCAACGATGAGATTCTTGTGTGATGCTAGCCCAAATTGTACCCTAGGAAAGTGTGGTCGGGAGAGAAATTTGGGGAAAAATTGAGTGGGAAGTGAAATAAAAGGAACCCACGCCTTTTTTATGCCATGCGGTCGCATGATTCAAGTGGTTCTTGCACTTGAGTTTCGGTAAGTGTTAGTGCGGTCGCACTGTGCGACCGCACGAGTAAAAAAAATTTTTTGTTAAATAATTAATAATAAGAAAAAAAATGATATCCCCAAGAAGCCCGACTTTTGACTAAAATTATGGTTTTCACTTGAGAAATTGACCCGGCTTTTAACGTCCCCAATTTTTTTTTTCAAAAACATACTTTTAAACATTTTGGGACGTGTATGGGTTGTAAATGTAGTACCCAAAACCAATATATATATATATATTTTTTTTTAAATAATTGACATGTGAAATTTAGAAAAACAAAATTTTCCTTAAAATGCGTGAATTTCACACCCAATCTCCCAAACTACTCCACTTAACCCGACTCGTGTGTACAGTGCTTGGACTCTTTTAACATGTATGAATGATCGATGACCACATAAAGAAAATGTAAAATGAAATTGAAACAAAAATAATTCCTAATCTAAGTGCAGAGAGCATAATAAATTAAATGCAAAAGGATATAGTGGGTTGCCTCCCATCCAGCGCTAGGTTACAGTCGATAGCTCGACTTTTCTGTAGCTGCTTCATTCTGGCATCTTGAGTTGAACGGTAGACTTTTGGTTGGAGAAGTCACCGCCCCAGTAGTGTTTCAGTCTTTGCCCATTAACAGTGAAGGTACCCTTAGTCTCGTGGCTCACTTGTATAGCCCCATATGGTAGAACTTCCATGACAGTATAAGGACTCGACCACCTTGATCTTAGTTTTCCTGGGAAAAGCTTGAGTCTCGAGTTATACAATAGTACTCTCTGCCCCACTTCAAACTCTCGCCTCTGAATATGCATGTCTGCCATTTCTTTGTTCGTTCCTTGTAAAGTTTTGAATTTTCATAAGCTTCCATTCTAAACTCATCTAACTCATTAAGTTGCAGCAGACGCTTTTCACCGGCGGCGCTCAAATCCATATTCAACTATTTCATCGCCCAGTATGCCCGGTGCTCCATTTCTAGTGGCAGATGGCACGCTTTCCCAAAGACTAGGCGGTATGGAGACATGCCTATCGGGGTCTTGAATGCTGTTCTGTAAGCCCATAATGCATCGTCCAACTTTTTAGACCAATCCTTTCTAGATGAATTCACAGTGACTTCTAGTATTTTCTTCAGCTGCCGATTAGATACCTCAACTTGCCCGCTGGTTTGTGGATGATATGGAGTAGCAACGCGGTGTTTAATGCCATATTTATTCAGCAACTGCTCAAAATGGCGATTACAGAAATGCTTGCCCCCATCGTTGATTATAGCCCGCGGTGTACCATATCGGGTGAAAATGTATTTCTTCAAGAATCCAATTACTGTCTTTGAGTCATTTGTTGGCAATGCAACTGCTTCCACCCATTTTGATATGTAATCCACTGTCACAAAGATATACTGATTTGAGAACGAAGGGAGGGAAAGGTCCCATGAAGTCAATTCCCCAAACATCAAATATTTCCACTTCCAAAATGTTGTTCAGTGGCATTTCACTCCTCCTCGAGATATTCCCAGTGCGTTGACATCTGTCACACTTCTTAACAAACTCAAATGTGTCTCTAAACAGTGTAGGCCAGCAGAAACCTGATTGTAGAATCTTTGCAGCTATTTTTGAAGCCCCAAAGTGCCCTGCGTAAGCAGACGAATGGCAGTGCTCGAGAATCTCATGTACTTCTTCCTCAGGTATGCATCTCCTTACTATCTGATCAGCCCCTCGTCTATAGAGAATTGGGTCCTCCCAAAAATAATATTTCAATTCGGCGAAGAACTTTTTCCTTTGGTGACTCGAGTAGTCCGGTGGTGGGATGGAACTGGCCAAGTAATTGACGATATCTGTATACCAAGGTGCTTCATCTATTCTCAACATTTGCTCATCTGGGAAGATCTCATTGATGTCCACTAATTCATCTGCCCCCCCAGGCTCCAATCGGGATAGGTGATCCGCTACTACATTCTCACTGCCCTTCTTGTCTCGTATCTCGATATCGAATTCTTGCAGTAATAGCACCCAACGAATCAACCTCGACTTTGCATCCTTCTTTGTGAGTAGATACTTTAATGCAGCATGATCTGTGTAGACTATAACTTTAGATCCGACAAAATATGACCAAAAATTGTCGAATGCATATACTACAGCCAATAGCTCCTTTTTAGTGGTGGCATAGTTGATTTGCGCTTCATTAGGAGTCCTACTTGCACAGTAAATTACGTGAAAGATTTTGTTTCTCCGTTGTCCCAATACTACACCCACGGCGTGATCACTTGCATCACACATCAATTCAAAAGGGAGTTCCTAGTTCGGTGCCACAATTACTGGTGCTGTCGTAAGCTTCTCCTTTAAGGTGTTGAATGCTGTAAGGCATTCTTCATTAAACTCAAAGGTAACGTCTTTCATTAGCAGATTATATAACGGTTTAGTGACCTTCGAGAAATCTTTTATAAATCTCCTGTAGAACCCTGCATGTCCCAAGAAACTACGAACCCATTTAATTGATGTAGGTGGTGGTAACTTCTCAATAACTTGAATTTTTGCCTTGTCCACCTCAATTCCTTTTGATGAGATTCGATGCCCGAGTACAATGCCTTCTTGCACCATAAAGTGGCATTTCTCCCAATTTAAAACCAGGTTAGTCTCATTGCATCTCTGTAAGACCAAATTCAGGTGCTCTAAACATTCATTGAATGAAGATCCAAACACTGAGAAGTCGTCCATGAAAACTTCAATAAACCTTTCAATCATATCGGAGAATATTGCCATCATACACCTCTGAAATGTGGCTGGGGCGTTACAAAGACCAAAAGGCATCCTACAATAAGCAAAAGTACCATAGGGACAGGTGAAAGTGGTCTTCTCTTGATCTTTTGGTGCGACAGGTATCTGATTATAGCCCGAGCATCCATCCAGGAAACAGTAATGTGAATGTCCAGCCAATCTTTCTAACATCTGATCGATGAATGGGAGGGGGAAGTGATCCTTTCGTGTGGCTGCATTGAGTTTGCGAAAGTCGATACAAACTCTCCATGTCGTAACTGTTCTGGTGGGAATTAATTCATTCTTCTCATTTTTCACCACCGTGATTCTCTCTTTTTTCGGTACCACTTGAACTGGGCTAATCCATGCACTATCTGAAATTGGGTAAATAATTCCTGCATCTAGTAATTTTAATAGCTCTGCCCTGACCACTTCCTTCATCTTCAGATTTAATCTTCTCTGACCCTCTATACTTGGCTTGCAATTTTCCTCCATTAAAATCTTATGCATGCACAGAGAAGGGTTGATTCCTTTAGTGTCAGCTATTGTCCACCCAATCGCCATCTTGTTCTCTCTGAGTACCCTGAGCAGTTTTTCTTCCTCCACCTCACTGACTGTATTCGAAATGATTACTGGAAGTGTATCTGACTCCCCCAAATATGCATATCTGAGATGTGGTGGTAATTGCTTGAGTTCCAGAACTGGTGGCTGCTGAACTGAAGGTAGTGGCTTTGTGTTTCCCATCCCCAGTTCCTCGAAGTGCCTCTTTCGGGTGTATGGTGGGTTGGTCTCCAAAAATCTTGCACATATTTCAACTTCAAAAGACTGACTGGATTGATTGGGATTGTGCAATACATGCCTCATAGGCATCAGATGGACCGTGTATTAAGAATGTTTCTTGTACTACCTTGTCAATAATGTTAACTTGATAACAGCTATCAGATTCTGCTGGTAGTTTCATTGCCTTGAATACATTGAATGATATCTGCTCCTCTCCCAATCTTAAAATCAACTGACCTCTTTGAACATCAATTAATGCTCTCCCTGTTGTCAGAAATGGTCTGCCAAGTATCAATGGGATGTCCTTGTGCTCTTCCATGTCCAGGATAAGAAAATCCGCTGGGAATATGAACTACTCAACCTTGATAAGCACATCTTCAATTATTCCTCTGGGATGTGTTAGTGACCTGTTAGCTAGCTGAAGTGTCACAGTGGTTGCTTTAGCTTCTCCCAAATCGTTTCCTGAAAACAGACAAAGGCATTAAATTAATACTTGTACCGAGGTCATATAATGCTTTATCAAAATATATTTCACCGATTGTGCAAGGAACAGTAAAACTCCCTGGATCTTTTAGTTTTGGTGGAAGCTTATTCTGGATTCTAGCACTACATTCCTCCGTAAGCATAATTGTCTCATGATCTTCCAGCTTGCGTTTATTTGATATGATATCCTTCAAAAATTTCGCGTAGCTAGGCATCTGGAACAGTGCATCAGCTAGTGGGATGTTGATATGGAGCTTTTTGAAGATTTCTAGAAATTTTTTATATTGTTGCTCCACTTTTTGCTTCTTCAAGCGTTGTGGAAAGGGATTCAGAGGCTCGTAGGGGTTGACTGTGACTTTGACCTTATCCTGTGATTCTTCTGAATTTTCCTTTGAACTTGATTCCTTTACAATAGTCTCTTCTTCAGCGGAGGAAGATGTTTCTCCAATCACACTCGGCCTCTTGACATGAATTTCAGGTAATTGCACTCCACTTCGAGTTGTAATGGCCTTGGCTTGCTCTTTAGGATTGATTTCTGTATTACTTGGTAAGTTACCTGGTGTTCTGCCAGTCAATGCGATGGCTAGCTGCCCCATCTGAGTTTCCAAATTTTTGATGGCTGCATTTTGATTTTGAAGTGTAGTTTCGGCCTTCTCCATGAATTTTCCTATCATATCTTCCAATTTAGGCCACTTCTCTTGTTGTTGAAATTGCCCCTGTGGCTTATTCTAATTCTGGTTGCTCCAAGAGAAGTTGGGATGCTTCTTCCAGCTGGGGTTGAAAGTCTCACCATATTGATTGTGTTGCTGGCGTTGTCCCCATTGTGCGTAATCTACTTGCTCAATTCCTTGCATGAGTATTGGGCAATATGATATTTTGTGCTCGGCTCCACATTCCTCACAATTGCTCTTCTTAGCTTGTGATGCTTGTGATATGCTTTCCACCTTGTAATATAGAAAGTCAATTTTTGCAGATATTGCTGAATAAGCATCCACCTCATAGATATCTGGAGTTTTCTTTGGGATCGCCCTCTCAGAAGACCACATGGCTGATGTGGTAGCCATTCGCTCAAATAATTCCAATACCCCATCAACTGTTCTTGTGGATATTGAGTCATGTGATGCTGAATCCACCATGCTCTTATGGTATGGGAGTAATCCTGTGTAGAAGAATCGAATCTGGGTCTTTTTATCGAACCCATGCTGAGGGCATTTCCGGAGCATGTTTTTAAATCTGTTCCAGGCTTCATCAAATGATTCATTCTTTCCTTGATTGAATACTGATATATCATGTCTCAACTTTGCAATCTTGGCTGGGGAGAAGAACTTTGTGCAGAATTTGTGTGCCAGCTCATTCCATGTAGTAATACTTGCAATCGGGAGTGAATCCAACCATTCAAGTGCTCTGTCTCGTAACGTATGTGGAAAAAGCCTCAACCTAATAGAGTCATCCGAAATCCCTTGGTATCTGAAATGTTGACACATATCTAGAAAGCGAGATACGTGTGTGTGTGGATTCTCCTCGGCTTTACCATAGAATTGGTGTTCATTTTGAAACAGCTGTATTACATTGGTCTTCAATTGAAAGTTGGGCTGCCCAAACGATGGATATACAATGCTGGATTGGCTTTGAATAACTTGAGGAGTCAAGAAGTCCCCCAGAATTTTATTTCCTTCATCCACTGCCTCTTCTTCGTTAGCTTGAATAATAGGATTGTTTAATTCGTTGGCCATTTGTACTAGTGCTTCGCGATGATCTCTTTGTCATCGATGAAAAGTGCGCTCAATTTCAGGATCAGCTGGAATTAATTCTCCTCCAGGCAATCGTGACATGCAAATCTGAGAATTAAAACCAGTACGAGCACTGAGATTCAAACAATTTAATTAACTAAAATACAAATAAAGGATAATATCCTAAAATAAAAACAAAATTATGCTAGTAAAATAAAAATTGAGTTCGAATTAGTGCCTCGAGAAATAAAATTAAACTAAACTCAATCCCCGGTAATGGCGCCAAAAACTTGTTCACAAAATTATTTCTTTCGATTTTAAACCACCGCAAGTGTACGGTTCGTTAACAAGTAATAAAGTGGATTCAATGAGTCCGAATATCGTCCCACAGAGATTGATTAGTTCAAATTTTATCTACCTTAGACTTAACCGAAACTAAATTATCAAAATGGATGTAGACCTAATTGAACCTCAATTATACAATTTTTGACTTATGATTAAATTGAAATTAATATGCAAAACAATAAATTAAACTCGAGAATGAAATCTAAAAGTTGAGAACGCACTTGTTATAATTATTGGGAATGAAATATGTTAGGATCACGAATTCCCATACAATTATCACTGTAAACCCTAGTTTCACAATATGACAACACATTTCGATTTTGATGAATCAATGTTCCTAAGTCTATTCAATACTCTCTCTCGAGATGTATCAAATCTATTTCTACACACCACCGGTCTATATTTCTATGACAAGAGCATATGTAAAAATGCATGAAATTTTATGAACATTTAAAGATTCACATAGAGCATAGCGGTATATTTCTATCCACTATCGGACCCTACGATGATTTATACTATGTCAAATCTATTTCAATTCTCTCGAATGCAAGAATAAATCACTTAAATTCACACAATTATGAGCTCTTAATTGCGGAAACATTTAATTGCATATAAATCATTCAACATAATAGAAATTGTGTCTTACATCAAATTGCAAAACTAGAATATTAAACTTCAATTCACATGGTTCATCGATCTCCTAGCATAAATAAATCTAGCATAGCATGTTCAAAATAACAAAATACATCAAAGTTTGTATATAAGACATCACCGGGTTAGATAAATCTTGAAGTTCTTCGTGTCAATCTTTGTTCTTGAGCTCAAATCCTCTTCAAGAATTGTTTTTCAGCCTCCAATTATGTTACGGGCGTCTTTGGAATGTTTTTGGTATTTATATCCCGTGAAAAATTAGGTTACCATAGGTGTTTCAATCGTATAAGGAAAGAAAATTTTCGCGCCGAATTTGTATCATGCGACCGCATGGTTTTAATCCGTGCGGCCTCATGGTTATCATCCTTTTTTTATTTTTAAACCCTGCATCACTTCGTGAGGCCGCACGACTTTTCTACCATGCGACCGCATGGTAGAATTTATCTTTCAGTTCCTGCAATTTGGTCCCTTCACTTTAATCCTCCACTTTTTTACATCTTTTCTTCATTCTTCACATTCCATCATCCCAAAATGTCATCAATTCGTATTTGGCATACTCAATTTCTTGATTTGTTCATCGGGTCAACTTTTGAGTAATTGTATCTTGGTCCTTGAACTTTCACTTTGTGTCATTTTAGTCCTTTTTAGCGTCTTTTCTCGTGTATTTCACCATGTCCATCAGTGTTACCTACAATTTACAAATATAATGAAATTAAGTCACAATTCAATCATTTTATTCATAATTAAGTTATATTTGTGACCTAAATAAGTGTGCAAAATCACACTTATCAACGAGCCTTGAACTTGTGTGCGGGTGTGACCTGCGTAAACGAATTTCGAATTGAACGGAGCAAAATTGGCCCCTTAGGAGTGTCCAAGGTTTGTTAATTTTTTTACTTTCTCCAACAGACTTTTCAGCTTCTGAAATTGTTGGAACTCCAATGCGTAATTATTCTTCATTTCCAGTTACGAATCTCTACGTTATTTCCAGTTCTATACCATTTCTGTCTAAGTCTTGGTGGTACTGTTCTAGCACGAACTCATTTAATCGGCGTAGAAATTGATGTGCTCAAATTCTGCTAGTTATTCCATTGTATCCTTGGAGACAGACGTCCAAACTGAACCTCAAGTACCTATGATAAAGGGGTGAATCTGATTCACAGAAACTGTGTACACAAAGGCCTCGGGCTGCAGATTTACATTATTCTTAACAAAAAATATATATCTGCAGTTTATTTACATTCTTGCTGTATTAAATAAAAATCATATTTTTCTATCATTTTATTATTGAATAGAGCAATGTATAGTACAAAGTTGCAGAACTAAGCTTCACATAAAGTATTAAAGTCATATAAATTAGCTAAACAGTTATCCTGTGAATGGACAACAAGAGCTGGTCCACAGATTGGATGTGTTAGGGATTATCCATCGGAGCTCCAAGTCCGAGTTACAGAGGAAGTAAATTTGTCTCAAAGAAGTATGTTTTCATCTCCTCAAAGTTCTAGTCGATTTATGGTGGAGGGTCTTACTTACTCTCCCTTGTGTAGAGAAACAGCTACAGGTAGAAGTCCATTTTCTTCAGAATCACGAAAACTGGCTCAGATGGCAACAGATGATTAGAATTAGACGCAAAGCTCAAAGAGATTTTGAGTTGAATGAAGCAAATTTTTCGTGATCCATTTTTTAGGCTAGGAATCCTCCTACATTTTTTAAATCATTATTTTGCACAATTCTTTTGTAGATTCAGTAAGGTATTGTAATCTAGTAGGGAATCCGCCTTTTTGGCTACCACAATAGTGTATAAAGTTTGTTAGAATCTTGTTCTTTCCTGATTCTTTTGGATATAAAAATAAATAAACTTTTTTGTAGATGCACATAACCATACTTCACATCATCACAAGTCTACATTTTGACATAGATAACCCCAAAAGCTCTATTTATATATGTGCATTAAGAAAACGAGCAAAACACTCATGGTATGATTAAGTTCCACAAAGGTCCAACATAGATGTCATCGAGCACATAATACATTAGCATCACTTGGGTAAAATACATGCTCCACACACAAAACGGTAGTTCTTTTAGATTCTTCAATCAGGCACACAAGTAGTTAGCATAAACTCCTAATGCCTTTAGTTAAGCTAATGCTAATACGAGTTTGTGCACTCTTAGCACTCAACCATTGCTAAAGTTCTTCCTATCAATGAGACTGAAACTTGCTAGATGAAAGGGAATATTATATACTCTACATAAAAGAGATTCGATATAGAGTAACGAAGATATTGCATCCTGCAAAATGCAAATGTACCAGGTGAAACCACCATTGAAGGTATTTTTTTTCAACTTAAACTGAAATTAAATAAAATATGCCAACATACAAAATTGAAGTCGTCGATTATCATTTATAAACTGAGACTAGATGTTGGTGCATTGATTTGTGAACATAAGAAAATTGTTGGTGATTTCTCAGTAGCAAATGGTTTTGGAGACTTGCTTCTGAAAAGATAATGGAAAACTCTGGAAACAAGTAATAATGCCCCTTTTGTATTCGTTGTTAACAATTCGCGGACAAGAAATAAAACAATTCATTTGCAATGATGGATTAAAAATAACGGTGTATTTGATTATTAGTCATTCTAAACAAATTCATTAATTAAATGGTTGATCTTCTCTTAAATCTCGTGTTAGTTATTTGACGGTTGAGTTTATAGCCATGCTTTCTGTATTATTGTCTCAGTGTAATTGCATTTGTACTCCTCTATGTGTGATGAAAAAAAAGGTACTTCAACTAAAAAATAAGTATCACTTAGCGTTTATGAAATATTTCAAGGCTTATTATTGACATTTTAATTCTCTTGAATGTGGGATGCACAAAAAGAAAACTACATATCCATGGCGGGCTTGAATGAGGGAGATCCGGTTTGGGATCTCGATCTCAAGATCATATTGTTTATGTTATAATTGTTTAAAATCACAGTAAAACAACTGGATAAATGGAGGATTGGACATAAATTGAAATCAAAACAAGGGCAAGTAAACTGGACAAGTAGCCCATGTGCACGCATGGGCTTTATGGCCATGCATGGTCATGGCCTACTTTTGGTTTAACAAAAGCCAACAGCAATGTACCATGTGCAATGATTAGTGAAACTCGTCATAATTTGATTTTCTGGTGTCTTTTCATGAATGACTGGACCCTTTTATGGTGTATGGAAGGAAAACTATAAATAAGTGATAAATTTTCATTTCTATGTACAAGAAATCATCACTCTATAACATTTTTGAATAATCTCAATTCTTACACAAAATTCAGATTCTCTAAAATTTATCAAGTTCTTGGAAGAATTGCTTGTGCTACAGTGTTTCTTCTTTAAATTCTTGTTTAATCCTAAAAACAATTTGTCGGTGGATCCCTTTTAAGCAATCTAAAAATTCTAAAGGGAGCAAATATCGTTTGAAGACAATTTTTCATGTTCAAGTTTATATTCTTCTTTTTGTGCTTGTTGTATCCCTCTACCTTTCATATTTCTATCTCAAACGATATCTTAGTGCAATGGAAATGGAAGCAACTTTGACAACCATCAAGTTGATGAACCATGATTTGCTTCATTTCGATAGATTCGGTGTATCAAATTTTACTTGGTGGCAAAACAAACTCAATTTTTTGTTGACAACATTAAAGATCTTCTATGTTCGTAATCCAAATTTAGTACCAATTTCTGAACCATCAAATGAAGATTCCGAAGAAGTACGAGCCTAGCGAAATAAAAGATAAGAAGATGATTAATTTTTTGTCGATGTCCTATTCTAAAAGCTCTATCCGATTGATTCTATAATTTCTATACCAACACCACTTTGGCCAAAGAAATTTAGAAAGAACTTAAGAACAAATACAAAACCAAGGAAGAAGGTACCAAGAAATTTTTAATTCTAACTAATACTTTGATTTTAAAATGTTAGATAATATCGCTTTATTGCCTCAACTACATAAACTACAAGTTATTGTCCTTAAGTTGAAAGCGGTGAAGATTGAACTTCCTCAATCTTTTCAAGTTGGAGAAATCATTATGAAATTACCCCCAACTTGGAAGGGTTATGGAAGAAAATGCTTCATAACTCCGAAAATTTTTTGTGGAACATTTTCAAAAACATATTTGCATTAAAAAGAATCAAGAGCACGAAATAAGAATGAAAATTCTTATGATGGACTTTAAAGGCCAATGTCGTAAACTGATCAATCCAACAAAAGTCAAAAGAAAGGAAAGCTTCTTGGTCTTGAAAAGGATTGAGGAAAATTACAAAAGAAAACCAAATGACCATGCTATGTTTGTGAAAAATTGAGACATTATGCACAAGATTGCAGGTATAAAAGGCAACCAAAGGAGGAGGAAAATGTGAACTTCATTGAAGATATTGTCTCTACAGTGGAAAAGTTTTAGGTTGGTGGTATAATATTCGTGCAGCTATCCATATTTGTTATGATAAGTCACTTTTCAAAACTTATCATGATCTTAATGATGGATGATATTCCAATGAAAAATGAAGGCAAAGTATCAGTAAAGGTAATGTTGACATCATCTTTACTTCAAAAGAGAAGATAATTTTAACCAATGTGCTTCATGTACCAAATGTCAATAGAAACTTAACAAGTGGGGTTTTTATTGGGAAAATCTAGGATTATATCTATATTTGAGTCAAGAAAACTTGTATTAACCTAAAATGGGTATTTTATTGGCAAAAGCTACTCTAGTATTGAATGTTCAAGTTATATATTGTTCAGAGCAATTTTTGCTTATATAATTTATTCGTTTATATTATGACATGGTAGATAAGCAAATATAAGCATTAGTGCTATGAAAAGAATGATTAAATGAGGATTACTATAATATGAATTTAATGAGTTTGATAGATGTGAAACTTGTATTAAATTAAAAATGGTTAAAAAGTTATTTTGTAGTGTAGAAAAAACATCTCAATTATTTGACCTTGTGCTGTCATTTGTGAATTAAATGGAACGTTCACTAGAGGAGGCAATAAACATTTTATTATATTTATTGATAATTGTTCTAGATACACTTATGTATATTTGCTAAAACATAAAAATGAAGGCTTTAATGTGTTTAAAAGTACATAAGCTTGAAGATGAGAATCAAATAGGTAGAAAAATAAAATCTCTCAAAAGTGATAGAAGTGGAAAATAATTTTTAATTGAATTCATCATATTTTGTTAACCAAATGGCATTATATTTAGTGAACAAAATGCTGAAATCAATGTAATAATAAAATCAAGGAATGTGAAGTTCTTTGAGAATGTATTGCCAATAATAGATTCTCTAAAACCTAAAGAAACTAAAGAAGACATTCCCGTTTCTAGAGGATCACAAGTAGAAAAATCTTCTAAGGATGTCCAACAATCAAAGTGAACCTTGAAGAAGAAAAAGAGTAAGAAAATAAAAGAGTTTAGAATTGTATGAAATAGACTCCCACTTATTTCTCTATATTTGGTCAAGGGAGATAAGGAATGATATTCCTTTTCTGCTTCAAATTGAAAGTGATCCTAAAATTTATGAAGTACCAATGTCTTCTAGGAATTGTATTTTTTGGAAAGATACAATAAACGATGAGATGAATTCTATTATATCTAATAAGACTCAGAAACTTGTCGATTTATCACAAGGATTAAAATTATTGGATGCAAATAGGTGTTTAGACGAAAATATAGTTTCGATGGTATTCACTACACCTATAAAGTTAGATTAGTAGCTAAAGGATATCAAAAAAAGAAAAAGAAAGAATTGACTATTTGACATATGTACATGTTGCTAGAATAATCTCGATAAAGGTTTATTTGCATCAGCATTTATATTTGATTTGCATGTTCACCATATGGATGACAAAATGATATTTCTAAATCGGAATCTCGATGAGAAGATCTATATGGAACAATCAGAAGGATTTGTTCTACCAGGAAATGAATACAAAGTATGTAAATTAGTTAAGTTCTTATATGAGTTGAAACAAGAACCTAAAAATGGCATGAGAAATTTGATTTTATTATTATGTCATATGATTTTGTTCATAACTTCGTTGACAAATGTTTGTGTACTGAAGTGCACAATGATATTTTTATATTTATGTCTCTATGTTGATGATATGTTAATTATTGGTAATAACATGAAATGAATTAAAGAAATAAAGAATTTTCTATCTTCCAAGGTCAAAATGAAGGATCTTGAAAAAGTGGATACTATCCTAAGTATCAGAGATAAAAGGAAAGTTATGATTAGCCATTAAGCTTACATTATATTGAGAATGTGATAAATAAGTTCAAACATTTTAATATTAAAGAGGTGAATACCTTGTTGAATCCAAAAATCAAATTAGTAAAGAACGATGGAAGAGCAATATCACAAATCGAATATGTAAGTGTAATTGGAAGTCTTATGTACACGGTACAATGTACAAGACCTGATATTGTGTTTATTGTTAGGAAACTAAGTAAGTTTACTAGTAATTTAAGTTCAAGACATTGGAAGGCCATTGAGGGAGTTCTTGATCACTTAGAAAAATTAAAAATCTTGAACAACGATATTCAAAGTTCCCAGCAATTCTAGAAGGATATACTAATGTTAGTTGGATATTTAGTGCAAGAGAAAACAAATCTACTCTAGGTAGGATGTTTACTCTTGGAAGTGTGAAATTTCTTGAAGTTCTAAAAAACAAACATGCATTACATACTCAACAATGGAGTCTGAGATTGTAGCATTGGCCGAAATAGGAAAAGAAGCTGAATAGCTTCGGAATCTTCTTTGTGAAATTCCTTAGATTGCAAATGATATTTCTACAGTATCTATTTTATGTAATAGTCAAGTCACCTTAATACGAGTATATACCGAAGCATATAACAAAAAGTCTAGACATATAAGTCTAAAAATAACTATATGAGAAAATTTATTAAGGGTGGAGTAATATATCTGACATATGTGAAATTGAGTGAAAACTTAGTTGATCCATCGACTAGACAACAACAATATCAGCATGATCAACATAAAAAAGGAGGGGTTAAAACTACTTGATTACAGATCCACCAATGATAGAAATCCTACATACCTACACTAAAATAAGTATATCTAAGTGTAAAAATAAGTCATTAGGTAAGTAGATAGTTTCAGCACTATATTTTAAAACACTATCCTTGATAAATAGTACTGGTTGTTACAATTGGAATGTTGAGTTTATAAAACTTTTAGTGAAATTTAGTACGGATTATAAGTATCTTTAAAAGTAACAAAGATACTCAAAGAATGTCATTTATGTGAATTTCGAGGTGGTGCCGTCTCAATAAACAGTTAGAGTTTCTCTCTCGAAAGTACAATGAATAGGATAAGCCCTCGTTTGGCCCCTATTTTGTGGAAATGAAAATGGGTGAAATAGTGTTTTTTTTTTAAATGAATTGTTGAAAAAAAAAGTTTTAAATTTACATGTAATATTATTTTATGAAAAATTGTGTGGTTGAAATAGGAGAGAAAAAATAAAATGTAATGTAAAAATTAATGGGGGCCAAACGAGGGCTAAATGCAAAGCCATAATAGTACTAAGCAAGTTTGAGGAACTTGTGAAACGTATAACACTTGTGTTTATTTTCAACATTAACATCACAATGAATAATTGGTTCAAAACTATCGTGCTACCTAAAATTTCCATGATACTTTATGGAATTACACTATGGCTAAATTCAAATTGAATGATATCTAAACCTTATGTATAAGTGTTGCTAGTTTGAATTTATACAGTTTTGAACAAGTGAAAGGACTGTCATAATTTTGCAACATCATAGTAGAAGAATTGGACAAATAGAGAATTGAACATCGATTGAAATTAACACGTGGGCAAGCGGGCTAGACAATTATCCCATGCGCATGCATGGACTTTATGGCCATGCACATACTTCTAGTTTAATAGAAGCCAACACCAGTAAACTACGTGCACATGGTTAGTGAAACATGCTGGTTTCATAATTTGTTTTTCTGGTATCTTTTCGAGAAAAGTTCTCAACTTTTCAAGAATGATTGGAGCCAGGGGCGGAGCCAGAAATTTTGTCCAGTGCGGGCAAAATTTAATCAAGGTTGAATTTTTCGGTTATGAATTTGATGATATTATGACAATGCTAAAAATGACATAGTGACAACACTAATAAAATAATCATCTTCTTCCTTATTTTAGGATTTGTAGCGAGTTGTGCAACATCAAAATCAATTTTATTCGATATCTCTTCATCAATATTTTCTACGAAATATTTCCTTTTAAAGAATCTCTTCATTGGCGCTTGACACTAAAATAAATCACAAGTGAAAATTATATACTAATTGATAAGAAAACAACTACTAATTTTTATAAATTGGTAGACACTAGAAAATCATCACTAATTGTTTAGCTAATTGACAGAAATCAAGATTTCAAGAATCCATCACAAATATTACCAAAATTCAACATTCACATAATCAAAATACCTAATATTAAATAGAAAAATCTCCAATATTACACAGAAAACTCACATGATCAAGAAAGTTTTTGTTGCAAATTTGAGGGCCCAAGAAAATATGGGTTTTAGAAAAGAGATGAAAAAAAAATTCAAAACGAGAGTAGATTAAAAGAAATTTTTTAATTTCTTGTCGTGGGGAAAGAGTCAGAAAATGTCATCGTACACTTGGGGTTTGGGCAAATTAGTATATGGACTGGACTATAAATAAATGAAAAACCTAAATTAAAAAAAAATAAAAATTAGATTGATTTTGGGCTTATGCCAAAGGTCCAGTGCGGGCATTTGCCCTCACTGGACCTTGAATGGCTCCGCCCATGATTGGAACCTCTTCGTAGTATATGGTGGAAAACTACAAATAAGTGATAAATTTTCGTTTCTAAACACAAGAATCACCATTCTATATAATCTTTGAGTAACTCCAATTCTTAAACAAAATTTAAATTCTTTAAAAGTTTCTATCAAGCTTGGAAGAATCACTTGTGCTTTAGTGTTTCTTCTATAAATGCTTATTTAATCTTACAAACTATTTGTTGGCAAATCCCTTTAGTACTCTAAAAAGACTAGAGAGGCAATTATCGTTTAAAGATTGCATTTTGTGTTCAAGAATAAGAGATCAAACAAGATCAAAATGTTAGGTCTAAAGTGTATTGACAAGTTTCGTGTCCAAAATAATAAGTAATTAAGTTGTAATTAGAGTCAGGTTGTTGGTGGTTGGGATTGTCTTTGGAATGAGTCAAAGTAATCTCAAGAAGACTAAGTAGTCGAAAAAAAGCTCAAAGTCTGCGAGGAAAGTACTCGAGCAATTTTAGCAGAGAGTCCTCTACTTGAGGTTTGCGATTAGAGCGCTCGAGCGATCTACCTACTGTTCGCTGTTTGCGAGAACTCTGCTCGAGCAGACGGGTTATTCAGCCCAACCCTAGTTGCAATTTTCAGCCTATTTTACAATCCTAAACAAACTTCATATTATAAATATCAAAATCATAGTCAGTCCCAAAGATGTGTTAAGCCTCTTTTCATTCAAGAGAACCTCCTATAGAAGATCAAACAACAATTTAATAATTCTCTTGAGAGAAACACACGATCAAAACACTAAACGTACAAAACATCAAAACACCGAAAACAAAATTCTTTACAAAATAGCTTTCAAAGTTCTGAAATTTGGGAAAGGTGATTGGAGTTTCAATTGGAGAAAAACGAGTTTGTTTTTAGTGATCCACATGGAGGAAAATTGCAAGAGACACAATCAAAGAGTTTTTCAGTGATTTACAGGTTGGATGGTCAAAGAATACTAAGGTATAGTTGTGTCTGAATTAACTATAAGTTAAATTTTTTCTAGTGGATCTGTTTGACAAGGTTTACTTGGAATTATTTATCATTGTGAAGAGTTCTTCAGGAGGTTTCTCTTCATTGTTAAATATTAGTGTTCTTTACTTTTGCTACTTTGATTTGCATTCTTAATTGACTGTTCGAACCTTCAAAACAATCTCAAATGTAGGAATATAACAGTGACATATATTAGGTAAATCTAAATTTATTAGTTTGAATTTTGAGATAGAATATTTAATATGTTTATTTGAGGGGAATGTAAAATATATTAATATTATATTTTCTAGAAATAAAGCAAAGTGAAAAGTCGCTTTCTAGCAGATGTACTCGGATTCCATTCTAAAGTACGATACTGTTGAATTTTATGCCCTATTCTTGAAATGCATGGCTTTGAAAATAAAGGGTTGCCTTCCAACTACTGTTTTCTTTTGGAGATTACTCAAATCAATGAATTTTATGCGTAACAGTAAATCTTCTAATATAATTTATAGTAAGGAAATTATTTCTTTAGATTTATATTTGTTCTTGGATTGCAATAGCTTGTCAACGGAATCAGGGGCGTATCCCTAACAGATATCGTGTCAACATCTGTACCTTTCCTGTTTAATTGCAAATTAACAAATGACTAGATTGAAACCTGGAAAAAAGCTTGGAGTTAGTCGCAGTGTTAGACAGAATGGCAAATCAAATTATTGCAGCATAGGTCTTATATATTTTAATGTTCTTGTACCTAAAAAGAAGAGAAAATAAAAAAACTTAGCAAGTTTGATAGAGTACTAGGTGCAAAATGTCTCTGCATGTGCACATTTTATTCAAAATTCCTAGACTCTGAAGTTATTTAGGTTTCTTGGCCTCCAGTTTCTGATGAGTTGCTTGCAAAGATTGATGTCTCTGAACTCCAGTGGCCCCCGCTATCCGCGTTTTGCATTGCTGAATTCTGCAGTACGAGTCAATCAGTACAAAGTAAATTAATCAAAACCAAATATCGGAATGTTCTTACAAGGAATTACGAGCTTTGTACGTACCTGCCGATCAGGGGAAACTTGGTCAGGATCATGAATTGCTTCAGGCGAAGTTCTTTGATTCATGTCCATGCCAGATCCTTGTTGCACGCTAGAATAATTATGAATAAAGTAGTCCATCTCTAGAAAATTAAAGAAACCATCGGATGGATATCTAGGGTTTGATGAAGGATTTGAGCCAGTTCTGACATTGCTTGGACCAGACTCATGATATTGCTGATGGGAATTCATGATTGGTGCCATAGTTATAGTTTCATGTCCATCATCATTGGGAATGTCCTTTTCAAAATGGATTTTAGAACCTTCACTGGCTTTGGGATGCTCCTGAAATAGCAAACTATTATTTTTTTGACCGGGCATTGATCCGAATCTTCTGAGCTTAATTTGGGCCGAAGAATCAGCGTCTGAAGATGCTGTAGGAACAAAGTTTTGTTGATATTTTCGCTCTTCAGGAGGTCGCCAATTGTCATTCCGGCATTTCTCCATGAAAAGAAAAAAAAAAGTACAGAAAATAAATAAGAAATTCTGAGATAATTGAACTGGTAAACGGGATTCAACCAGACAAATAATGAAAATGCACGAGCCTTTCTTCAGTAATCACGTCCATCATACCAAGCACGCGTAGAAAACGAACCTGAAGATGGCTTGCTACTTGCATTCTTGTTAGGCCAGTCACATTCATTCGCTTCAAGATCTCTTTAGGGAAACACCCTATAATTTTAAACACAAAACATGTACATATATCTTGTGACACACGAGACTATATATTTTTTGGAAACACACAAGAGACTATAGTGTCAATAAATTTATTGGTATAAAATAAAAATGATAAAATGCAATAATTAAAGGAACAAAAAGCTTACTTCCATCACCAAGCTGCGCCACAGCGTCCATAAATTTTCCATGAAGTTCTCGAGTCCACTCAGTACATACTCTTCTCGTGCATACTCTTTTCCTAACCTTATTATCGATTATTTGATGTTCCGGTTCATATTCTTCATTCTCGACTGAACCCTTTCGTCCTAGTATTTTCCTCTTTCCTTTATATTTGTTGTCCTTCATGTTGTTGCTTCCAACAACGTTGTTTTCTTCCTCAACTTCTCCTCTAAATTCGATCCCTCCCATGTTATTATTTGCTTGAGTAATTCCCATTAGCCTTTCCTTTTCTTTATAATTGCTCATTTTCTCTCTCTCCACATGCTGCCAAAGGTATTTCAAGATGTCCAATGTAACTGGTTTCTTGATATAGAGCAAAGCTCCATGTTCTAGAGCTCCCGTTGCAAGGAATTCATTGTCCTCAACTGATAGCACTGAGTTAAAAACAATATTTGCAAGGAAAATAAATATATGAACTGAGAAGATTGACTAGAAAATTTAAATTCTTGTAGAGAATATTCATTTTTATTTGGAGCAAGGAAAAGAAATAGGCGATGAAATTAATAAGGATCTAGAAATACTTACAAATCACTGGAATGTCCATGTTGACTGCTTGTTGTAGAAGCTTATATCCGTGCATGTCGGGAGAGTTTATATTTGCCATGACAAGATTGAAATTTGATTTTTCACTTGAAAGCATTTTTAAAGCAGTCGAAGCAAGTTCAACACATGTAACTGAGACAAATTCATTTCGGAAGACTAATTATTGACAAGGAAAATAATAAGACTACGAAAACTTGCAACATATAAGTAAAGACAAGTTACTTGGCTAAAAGAACAAGAATGAAAACCGAATACCTTTTAATTATTAATATAGAAGAATAAGACAAAAAAAAAATGATGGATAGAACAAAAGTTCAGAGAAATCATGTCTCGATATAAACATGAAATCTACAACCAACATTTTTTCCAAATAAGTGTGCAAAAAACCTGAAAAAACTACAGATGTAATTCAAAATAAAGAAGAATGAAGTCTCAACAAAAGAAGTAAAATCTCTTGGATGCTTTATTGTCTTAAAATATGGCCACTTTAAATCATTTAAACCCTATTTATGCAATGAAATTAAATCAAAAGAGAAAATTAAGAAGACTTTGAAAATTTACTCTTGATCTTTCTGTTTTATGAAATGACAAATTAATTTTTGATTTGTCTACCTCTGTATGAGCATAGCTCTAACATTTTTGCTGTTGAAATCAGACAATCAAAATCATGATCCACTAGCAACACATGAACCTCACGCTGCACATGGTAAGAATTTAATGAAGTGTTTCCACCAGCATTTGGCCAAAACCCTCCTAAGTCGAACATGATGTTCGAATTGGATGAAGAGATGACTATTGAAGAGTGAGACACAAGAGCAGAATGAGTAAGAATGCACAGACAGGTATATTATAGGTGTTTTGGTAACAATTTGTACTATTTTGTGACTAAGTTATTTTTCCACCAATATTAAAAAGTTGAATTTATTTTGTAACGTATAAAGAAAACCTTATAGCATTATTAGATTTGTATGTGAATGAATGGTTAAAGTTCAAATATTATGTGTCCCAATTCGTGTAGACCACTTACAAGACCATAGGTTTAGTGATATTTATGAAATCAATGAATGCTTTCGTTATTGCACTTACTATATACTTTCTTATTTAGCATGATGAATTTATTACATCGCCATAGAATTTTATTTCTAGGAGGGAAGAACTCTACAAAGTCAAACCATTTTATTATACAACGTTGTAATAGTAAGCATATTTAATGTGTAAACACTCATTTTTCGAGTTATATTTTCTGGAAAATGTGGAACTTATCTGGTAGAACCTTATTAATTACTGCCAACTTACTATAGTTTCTAAATTTGCTTCTCTGTCCCATTTATGACGCATTATATTGTCATTATTTGTACTTACTTTTTAACGTTTGACATAATTGGGAGTCATTTTATTGTTACTTTGAAAAATATTTTTATTCAAAGTTAACATTGATGACATTTACCAATCTTGATTTTGACCCACTCACACTGAATTTGTGACTAAAACCATTCATGTCTTATATCCTTCATTATTCTTTATTTTCTAATTAAGATTGTTGTAATTAAGTATTATGCATAAATATTTGTTTATATTTCATCAATTTTGATTTTACTTATCATATCTGGTCAAGGATAAGAATGTTTAATGGTTACTGAACTTGTATATCAAGTTATTTAATGTATGTTTGACCACCAAGGTGCTATCTTATAAGCATTTAGGGCCCATAAAAATGTGTTGGACAAAGATAAGGCAATTGTGGACCCTAAACCTAATAATCTAATAAGGATGGTGATGCTTATAACATTTGGAATGAAGTTACTTGTAGAAAGTTGGGTTATAAAGTGTGTTGGCAAAATTCAGACCATTGATTTCAAATGATTTAAGAATCTTTTTTTGAAATGATTGATGTGGATGTAATTTTGTCATCCAACTTTGTCAACTTCCTTTGTAAGTATAGTATAAATCTAATATTTTACTCATCTTTTATCCGCACTCTTTATTGATCCTGATACTTATTGGATAGGAGCTTATTTGCCAAAAGAGGCTTTAATGGTCTTTATTTTATCGTCATTATGTTATTGAACTTATAATGTTTTAATCACAATACTCTGGTCTGGGCATAGTTAGCTTGACAATGGAAATAGTAGTGTGGTAGTTGATATGTTAGTTAATATTGTGTTCATGCAAAATCTATAAACATTGTGTCATCATTTATTTCTACTATTTTCCAATTTTGACAAATAATGGAGTTAAGCTGAATGACTCTATTTGATGTTAGTATGGTAGACCGTTGAACTCTCGCAATGTTGAAGGTGTGAACTCAATCCATCATCGTCATTTGGGAAGATGAAATTTTTCCAGAAGTACTCACACTCCACTCTTAATGCCTCGGTTGCAAATCCTTCAAGAGGTCATTATTAAGTAGAAAACGAAATGCTGCTATCGGGGTTCTCACATTCTTCGCCAGAAAGGAAGGGAAGTATGAAAAAAATGAGAGAACCTAAAGGATGAAGAATAATTTTCTACATTAAAATTGTGGAGTGTTTAGAGGAGGGAAGCTGGAAAGTTAAAATTGTGGAGTGTTTAGAGGTGTGGAAAAATGCATGACATGTAGCATTAAAGAATAAGTAATTATTGATGAAAGGCAAGTATCAAATATTAAGGAAAAGAAAGATTGTAAGGGTATCCGTAATATTGACAATGAAGCTAACAATCTGGTATCTTAGACAAGAATCGATTAAGCCATCCACTAAAGAAAATTGATCTCGAAAATCTCAGCAAATAAAGAAAAGAATCGATCAATCTCCATATGATCAAATCATTCCAAGAGAATTGAAGCAGGTTGTAAAATCCTTATTATTTAGTTTCTTAACCTTTGCAATCATTCCTTAATTTGTTCTAATTGTACTGCAGCACTTGTATAAATTTCGGTTGAATAAATGAGAATAAAGAGAGAGCCTTCAATATTGAAGGAATTGTAACACAAAGAGGAAGAAAAGATTAATTCTAAAAAGGAAAATGAGTTACATCAATTCATCCATAACCAACTGCTACACAAAAGGTTAACCATGCTTTTGGTCAACAACTTCCTGCCAACCACTACCATACTGTGGACAGCCTAAGACCATACTTTGATAGACATTTTAATCACCAAAATAAACATTACATGGACTTAAATTTAATACATAAAGATACTACAAATTGTTTCAGCAAAAGTGACAAACTAATATCAATACTCCTCCTTGACACTTTTGCTGGAAATACCAAGACATTCTTAGTGTTCCAAACCTCCATTTGGATAAAGACTTGGTAAGAATGTCAACATATTGATTTTTCAGTATTGTAATGCATTAACTTCACTTCATCATTTTCTTGTGCTTCTCTTATTGAATGATATTTGATCTTTATATGCTTGGTTCTTCCATGAAACACTGGGTTTTTAACCATTGCAACTGCTAATTAGTTGTCACAATAAATGACAGTTGCAATACTTTCTTTATAGTTAAGATCCTCCAACATTTTTCTCAGCCAGATAACTTGGTTAGTGGCTTTGATGCAACCACATACTTTGCCTCTGTTGTTGATTGAGCCACGATTTTTTGCTTTATTGAGTTCCAGCAAATGACATTTGATCCCAGATAAAATACATAGCCAGAGGTGCTTTTCATATCATCAGCTGAACCGGTCCAGTCACTATCAGTAAAACCAATTAAAACCAGGTTTTTGACTTCCTAAACCAGATCCCCACTTTTGCATTCCCTCTAATGTATCTCAGGACCCTTTTTGCAACTTGAAAATGTAAGTCAATTGGTTCTTACCTGAATCTGGAAAACAGATTTGTAGCAAAGGTGATGTCTGGTCTTGTGATTGTTAGGTACAATAGACATCCAACCAGGCTTCTAAGAATTTTCTCATCAGTTATCTTGATTCCATCATCTTTTACCAGCTTCAAGTTTTAAATCAGTGTAGTACTAACTGGTTTGCAATTCTCCATGCTGAATTTCTTCAAAATCTTCTTAGCATACCTCCTTTGATAGATAAAAATGCCTTCTTGTGATTGATCCACTTCCATTCCAAGAAAATACTTCATTTCTCCTAAATCTGTCATCTCAAATGCCAACATCATTTCAGCTTTTACTCTGTCAATTAAAGCTTCACCGTTGCTGATTACTATTAGATCATCAACATACAGGGAGATGATGATTGATTCTTCCTCCACTTGCTTTATGTATAAAGTTTTCTCATTAACACTTTTCACAAATCCAAGATTGCTCAAAATATTCATCCATGCTGCTGTACCAGGCTCTTGGAGCCTGCTTCAAACCATATAATGCCTTCTTGAATAGATACACCTTGTCTTCCTTTCCAGCCACCAAAAAACCATCTGGTTGATCAACATAGATTTCCTCATTTAAGTAGCCATTTAAGAAGGCTGACTTAACATCTAGTTGATGAATTTTCCAGCCACTTTGAGCAGAAATTGCAAGCAACAATCTGATGGTTTCATACCTGGCCACTGGAGCAAATTTATCTGTGTAATCAACACCATATTGCTGAGCATATCCCTTCACAACTAACCTGGCTTTTAGCTCGTTGATTGATCCATCTGAGTTCAGTTTGGTCTTATACACCCATTTAACTCCAATTACATTTTTGTCTTTTAGTCTGTCAACCAACTCCCGGGTTCCATTCTTTTCTATCATGCTAAGCTCCTCCTTCATTGCAGCCATCCAACCATGTGAATTCACTGCCTCATTGAAGTTTGAAGGCTCCATCACGGTTGCATTACATCTGGCATATACATCAGCAAGTGGCCTAGTAGTACAGCATTTTCTAAGTCTGAGTCACTATCAGGTCTTGGTTCATCCTCATTGGTGATAATGTCTTCCCTTTCATGAGAAATCAGCCTTGAAGTTTGTAATTTATCCAAGGTACTTGCTTCCCAATTCCATAAATCATCCACTTAATATCCCTGCTGGACATTATCTTCTTGGTTTGAGGATTATAAACCTTGTATCCTTTAGCATTATCACAGTAGCCAACCAACACTCCAACCTTTGCCTTTTGACTCAGTTTGTCTCTTTTAACATCAGGTATGTGAGTGTAGCATATGCTTCCAAACACTTTCAAATGCGAGACATTAGGCTTAACCCCAAACCATGCTTCAAAAGGAGTTTTTTGTTCAGAACTTTTGAAGGTAATCTGTTAAGTAGGTAAGTTGTTGTGTTTACAGCTTCTGCCCAAAAGACCTTTGGAACATTTTTCTTAAGCATCAAACACCTAGCCATGTCCATCACCGTCCTATTTTTTTCTCTCACACACTCTATTTTGCTGAGGTGTGTAAGGAATTGTCAATTGGTGTTTGATTCCAACAGCATCACAGAACTTGTCAAACTGATCATACTTGTATTCAGTTCCATTGTCAGTTCTAATGACCTTTATTCTACAATTGCTCTCATTTTCTACCAGATTCTTGAACTTTTGAAACACACACAGCAACCTCTATTTTCATTTTCAAAAAATACACTCAACACATCCTTGTCAGATCATCAATAAAGAGCACAAAGTATCTACTGCCATTAAGAGTTTGTGTTCTCATTGGACCACACACATTTGAATGGATCAATTCCAACTTATTTGTAGCTCTTCTTGACTGATTTTTGGAGAATGGCAATCTGGTTTGCTTTCCAAGTTGACAAACATCACAAACACAACTTTCATCACAAATAACAGGCAGGTTTTCTACAAGTTTCAGCTTGTTCAATTGCTTAAGTGAGGTAAAACTCGCATGTCCAAAACGTTCATGCCAAAGAGAAGACTCTTCAACAGTGCTAGAGAATGCATAAGATGACATATTTTTCCATTCTAAAGGAAAACTTCTTTGTTTCATTTGAACTGTCATCACTTCATTTCCATTTCTATCCATTATAATGCAACAATTATCTTTGAATATGAGTGTATAATTTTTCTCAATTAACTGACCTACACTAACTAAGTTTTGATCTATGTTTGGCACAAAATGGACATCAAAATGTACTTAATACCTATTGAAGTCTACACAAAAATCACACCAATCCCATCCACTTTGACATACTCACCATTTCCCACCTTCACTTTTGATTTATAATTGCTTTCAAGTTTGACAAAGATGCTGGAATCTGAAGTCATATGATGTATGTAACCACTATCCAACAACCATGTTCCAACATCACTACACATCTTGTGATTTGTAGCTGTGAATAAGTGTTCTTCTTGCTGATCTTGTTGCTGATTTTCAGCAACCTGTGCCAGTTGCTTGGATTGCTTTTCCTTGATATTTTTGCACACCTTTTGAACATGTCCAAATTGTTTACAACCCTTGCACTGAACTCCTGGCATGTACCAACACCATTTTGGAGAATGGCCGATTTTTTTGCAATGAGGACAAGGTGGATAGGCATCACTTTTATCAGCAGCTTTGCTGCCTTCAACTCTCTTCTTCTCTTGCTGATGCTTCTTCACACCATAGCTTGTTTGCACTTTGTGTTTTCCTTTAACAAACAAGGCACCTTCTACCTATTCTTCCTGTCTCATTAGCCTCATTTGCTCAGTAGCTTGCAAGGTATTAACCAACTCAAACAAGGTTATAGAAAACAGGTCTTTAGAGTCTTCAAGAGAAGAGATTTTTGCCTCAAATTTTTCTAGCAAACTGATCAGCACCTTCTCCACAACTCTCTTGTTAGGTAAGTCATCTCCTAACAACCTTATTTGATTCACCACTCTCATCAGTCTATCAGAATATTCTTTGACCGATTCTGAGTCTTTCATCTTCAAGGTTTCATACTCCCTTCTTAAATTTAAAACTTGCATTTGCCTTGTTCTTGCATTGCCTCTATACTCTTCTTGCAATCTGTCCCAAGCTTCCTTTGCTGTCTCATAAGTTATAATCCTAATGAATATTGCATCAGAAACGATAGATTGGATGCAAGACAAACCTTGAACTTTTTTGCAACCTCCTCACTATGTTGCTTCAATTGAGCAATAGTAGGATTTTCACTTAGAGGAGGTGGTTCAATACCTGATTTTGTGATCTCCCATAGATCATATGCTTTCAAGTAAGCCTTCATCTTTGCAGCCGAAAAATCGTAGTTCTCCCCTGTAAACACTGAAGGTAGTAGACCTGATAAACTAATTGAAGCCATCACTCTCAGATATGATTTTTGCTGAAATGGTGAAAAATGTTTTGGTTGAGATTTCCTCACTTGTTTTCTCTCTTTTTTTGTTTTATTCCCTTTTTTTTCTTCCAAGATCCTTATTGCTCTGATACCACTGAAGGAATTGTAACACTAAGAGGAAGAAAAGATTAATTCTGAAAAGGAAAATGAGTTACATCAATTCATCCATAACCAACAACTACACAAAAGGTTAACCTTGCTTTTGGTCAACAACTTCCTACCAACCACTACCATACTGTGGACAGCCTAAGACCATACTTTGATAGACATTTTAATCACCAAAATAAACATTACATGGACTTAATTTTAATACATAAAGACACTACAAATTGTTTCAGCAAAAGTGACAAACTAATATTAATAAATATAATTTTTTTAAGAAAATTTTTCATGGTATTAGAGCCTTTAACTGCAAGCATACTCCAAAATAAAGTGTCTTCATCTTCTTCTATTCCAAAAGAAGAACCTAAACTCAACCTCCAAACCTTTCACCAATGCTCCAATTAAATTTCTATTAAACTAAGCAATTCCAATTTCATCCTATGGCATCCACAAATCATCCCTCTAGTTCATGGCCTTGGTTTGTACCACCATCTTGTTGATAAACTAGACATGGAAAACTTGGATGAGAAAGGAATCAAGACTCCAAATCCTAAATATAGATCATAGAGTACTAACAATAGTTTGCTAACTTCATGGTTCCTAGGCTCCATGAAAGAAGATGTGATTAGCTTGCTTTTCGAAGAAGCAAATGCTTCCTATGAGGTTTCTACACCCCTAGAACACAGTTTCTCCCTTCTACAGTAGATAATGAGTGAAATTTGAAGCACACGTTAATAAATGTTTTTAAAGGAACTCGCACTGTCACTGAATATTTGAAGGATTTTTAGTCAATTTACAACAATCATGCCACAATTAAGAAACCTATCCCTGGCCTTGATAAGGTTTTCCTGTTTGCTAGAGGACTTGGAAGCCAATACATGGACTTCCTAATAGCTATGCTCTCCAAACCATCATTCCCAACTTTTAGCGAGTTTGTCATGGAAGGTCAAACATTGGCTACACACACAGTGGAGGAAAAGGTGTATATTGAGCATGCTCAAGCATTTTTTGGCCAACGTAGTCGTGGAAGAGAAGGTCCTAGTGGTCGAAGAAACCAGTTTATTTCTCGTGGTAGACGATCCACACCTACGGCAACTATAATTTACAAAATGGCAGTCGACACAACTCTAGCTCTAGGCAAAATTCTATACAACCATTTAATAATCAAAGTCATCTACAAGGTTAGGAAAATAATGAAGATAACATTCAGCGTGCAAATAACCAATCTGGTAATGTTACTTGCCATATTTGTGGTAAGTTGAACCAAGTTGTAATCAATTGTTGATATTGATTTAACTATTCTTATCGAAGTGACGAAGTTCCACAAGCACAGGCTGCTCTCACCTTTAATAATGGAAATGATCCCTCCTTTTATGTAGACTCTGGAGCTACCTCGCACATGACTAATAATGCAGGTAATCTTTCTACTGTCGAGCCATATAAAGGAAATGATATGGTAGTTTTGGAAGATGGTACAAGATTCCACATTTCTCATATTGGTAATACAAGTATTACTTCAAAAGAGGAAAATTTAAAACTGAACAATGTTCTAGTGGTTCCAGAATTGAAAAAGAACTTACTTTCTGTTAGAAAGCTAACTTCAAATGATATTTGCTCATTTGAATTCACATATTCTAACTTTGTTGTTATGGATCAAAATCAAAGGATAATCGTGAAGGGGTATAAGAAGGGACAATTATATGCTCTGGATGGCAATTTCCATGAAGCTTTGAGTGCAATAAGTGGTTCAACTTCAACTATTTGGCATCAACGACTCGGTCATTCCCCATCTAAAGATAATATCTTTATTAAAAGAGAAAAATGTTATTGACATCTCTCATTGGATAGCTAAACCTCCTATATGCTTTAGTTGTCAGATTGGGAAAAGGTTATAAATTACTTTTAAAGCATTCTAATAAAATCTCAAAGTTTCCATTTGATAAAATACATTATGATATTTGGGGACCAGCTCTTTTGGCTTCTAATCAGAACTTTAGGTATTATGCATTATTTGTTTATGATTTTTCGCGATTCACATGGCTATATCCTTTAAAAGGGAAATCTAAACTTTTTGAATGCTTTAAGAAATTTCAGAAACTAGTGGAAAATCAGTTTGACAAGAAAATCAAAATATTTTAGTGTGATGGAGGAGGAGAGTTCAATTCAAAAGAATTTATTGATCATCTTGCTTATTGTTGAATTGAGTTACATTTATTTTGTCTTGGAACTCCAGAACAAAATTGAGTAGTAGAACATAAACAAAAATATGTGACAGAAATAGGGCTTACTATGATATTTCATGCTAATCTACCGTTATCATGGTGGGTTGAAGCTTTTTCCACTACAGTACATTTGATTAACAGGTTGCCATTGTGAAGTTTGAATAATGAGAGTCCTTTCTACAAATTTTACAAAAGATACCCAAATTACAATGGCTTGCGAGTGTTTGGTTGTCAAATGTTTTCCTTCTTTGCGTCATCAAAGAGGCTCATAATTTTCAAGAAAAGTCATACCCTAGTGTTTTCATTGGACACAGCCCCATTCATAAGGGATATTGTTGCTTGGAACCTATTACAAAAAAAAGCGTATATCTCTAGACATGTTGTCTTCAATGAAAGCATCTTTCCATTCAAGGCCATAACAGAAGTACCTGTACAACATCACTTTGATTTATCAGAGTTTCCCTCAACTGATGAATGGATCAACTCCAATAAAAATTCAAACTCAAGTTCTCCTGCACCTTTAGTTATAGAAACTAATGTTCCTTATCTTAATTGTTGTGATGGTGACATAATTGCAAGATCAGATTTACTTCTTTCAGATCATTCTATCGATAGTCATGAAGAATCTCAAACTAAGAATCAAGACCATTTAGATGTTAGTGAATTAAATTCTCCAACTATTTTTCCACCGCTCGAAGAGCCACAACAACACTCATAGTGAATACTAGGTGATATCATTGTATCAAATTGTGAAAACTCTCAACAACAAACTATAGAGATTGCTCCTTATGCTCATCAAGTATGTAGCATAGGGCCTCCTTCATATCTTAAGGATTTGTACTTGTTACAGTTGAAAATAATTAAGAGCCATTAATATCTGAGCCAAAGACTTTGAAGAGAGTTTTGAAGTATCCTCATTCGGTTCATGCAATGTAAGAAGAATTGCAAGCCTTGTATGATTTCAATACCTGGGAACGAGTTCCTCGTCCAAAGGATGTCAATGTTGTAGTATCCAAATGGGTTTATCGAATTAAAACAAAATAATATGGGACTATAGATCAATTCAAGACTTGACTTGTAGTAGAGGGATTCCCACAAGTACCAGGGCTTGATTATTATTGACATTGGTTTGACACTTTTGCTGTCGAAAGTCTTGTATTTTGTAGTACATATTTCTAGTCTAAATTATGGTCCTTTTGTAATAAAAAATCTATCAAAGTATGGTCTAATATAAGCTCATGTACTCTAATCATAATTAAGGCTATAGCAGGTAGATAGTGGTTGAAAAATGTGCTAGAATCCTTTTGTTATATTGTTTTAGCTTTCAACCGTGTTGTGTGTATGGAAGCTAATTATTCATCAGAATATATTGAACTTTCTTCCTCTTTGTTCCAATATTTTTTCTATCAATGGTATCAGTGCTTCAAATCTTAAAAGAAGCTGGAAAACTCTCTAATAGGTTCTTAAAAAAACCAGCAGCCTTTCACCAAAGTTAGCCTATTGATTTTGTGAGTTTTGAGGATGGTTTCAAGTGGTTTCTCAGCACCCCTACCTTCAGTGCTTACAGGAGAAAATTATGACTTTTGGACAGCAAAAATGAAGGCTTACCTGAAAGCATCCAACCTATGGGAAATAAAACAAACAGTTTGTGAACCACCACCTCTTAGAGCAAATCCAACTATTCCTCAGCTGAAGCAACATAGTGAGGAGGTTGCAAAGAAGTTCAAGGCCTTTTCTTACATTCAAACAGTCGTTTCTGATGCAATCTTCACCAGGATAATCACTTGTGAGACAGCCAAGGATGCTTGGGATAGATTACAAGAAGAATTTAGGGGTAATGTAAGAACAAGGTAGATGAAAGTTCTAAAGTTGAGAAGGGAGTATGAAACCTTGAAAATGAAGGACTCAGAATCAGTTAAAGAATATTCAGATAGGTTGATAAAAGTGGTGAACCAAATAAGGCTTTTGGGGAATGATTTACCTGATAGGAGGATTGTAGAGAAAGTGTTGATCAGCTTACCTGAAAAATTTGAGGCAAAAATCTCTTCTCCTGAAGATTCAAGGGACCTGTCCACCATAACGTTATCTGAACTTGTGAATGCTCTTCAAGCCACAGAACAGAGAAGACTAATGAGGCAAGAAGAACAAGTAGAAGGAGCTTTATTTGCCAAAGGAAAACATAAAGCTCAAACAAATTTTGGTGCTAGAAAGCAACAAGATGGAAAGAAGAAGGTGGAAAATAACAAGAGTGCCGGCAAAAGTGGAGTTTATCCTCTCTGTGTTCATTGCAAAAAAAAGAATACTCTCCCAAATGGTGTTGGTATAGATCTGATGTTCAATGCCGAAATTGTAAGCAATTTGGACACGTTCAAAAAGTGTGTAAAAATTTAAATGAGAAGCAAGCAAAGCCTCAAAATGGCGAAAAATCAACAACAACCCTAGGAAGAACATTTGTTCACTGC
The DNA here is from genome assembly GCF_002742605.1 of Olea europaea var. sylvestris. Taxonomy (NCBI): domain Eukaryota; kingdom Viridiplantae; phylum Streptophyta; class Magnoliopsida; order Lamiales; family Oleaceae; genus Olea; species Olea europaea. The sequence continues at coordinate 92,557 of NW_019240220.1, forward strand.
TATCAATTTTAAAGCTAGCGGCAATGTTGAAACTTGGTTGCTGGATAGTGGATGTACTCACCACATGACTTCAGATCCCAGTATTTTTGTTGAGCTGAATAACACTTACAAATCAAAGGTCAAGGTTGGCAATGGAGAACATGTGGAAGTGAAAAGAATTGGTGTGGTTTCAATACAAACTTCATCAGGTACTAATCTTATTACTGATGTTCTCTATGTGCCTAATATAGACTAGAATTTAATTAGTGTTGGCCAATTGATTGCGAAGAAATATACATTGATTTTTAAGGGCAATGGATGCACCATATTAGATTCAAATGACCATGAACTGATAACTGTAGAGATGAAGCAAAGAAGCTTCTCTTTAGAATGGAAAAATGTAGTCACTCATGCATACTGAAGTTCTGTTGATGTGTCCTCACTTTGACACAAATGATTTGGTCATGCAAATTACACTTTACTCAAACAATTGCATAAAATAGAGCTTGTTGAAAATATGCCAGATGTATGTGATAAAGCTTTTGTGTGTGATGTGTTTCAAAGGGGTAAACAAACCAAACTGCCATTTCCTAAAAATCAGTCAAGGAGAGCCTCGAATAAACTGGAATTGATCCATTCAGATGTATGTGGTCCAATGAGATCACAAACTCTCAATGGCAGCAAGTATTTTGTACTCTTTATTGATGATCTAACAAGGATGTGCTAGGTTTATTTCTTAAAATCAAAATCTGAAGTGGCAGCCACATTTCAAAAGTTCAAGAATCTGGTGGAAAAAGAGAGTGATTGCAAAATCAAGGCCATCAAAATGGATAATGGGACTAAATATAGGTATGATCAATTTGATAAATTTGTGATGATATAGGGATCAAACATCAGCTGACAATTCCATATTCTCTTCAGTAAAATGGTGTGTGTGAGAGAAAGAACAGGACAATGATGGAGATGGCTAGATGTCTGATGATTGAGAAGAATTTTCCAAGAGAATTCTGGGCAGAAGCTGTAAATACAGCCACATATCTTCTCAATAGACTTCCTACAAAAGCTTTAGATAGGAAAACACCTTATGAAGCTTGGTATGGAGTTAAACCTGATGTTGCTCATCTAAAAGTGTTTGGAAGTATTTGTTACGCCCACATTCCAAATGCAAAAAGAGATGAGCTTAGTCAAAAAGCTAAAATTGGTATTTTGGTTGGATATTGTGGCAATGCCAAGGAGTTTAGGTTATACAATCCACAAACCAAGAAAATCATATCCAGCAGGGATATTAAAGTGGATGAAGGATCTTCATGGAACTGGAAAGCAAGTACCTTGGATAATTTGCAAATTCTAAGGCTAGTTTCTCATGGAAATGAAAATACTATCACGGATGAGGATGAACCAAATGAGCCAGAACATGATAGTGACTCAGATTATGAGAATGTTATACTAAGAATTAGGCCTTTTGCTGACGTATATGCAAGATGTAATTTAGTTGTGCTAGAGCCATCAAATTTTGCTGAAACTGTAAGTTCACAAGATTGGTTGGCGGCAATAAAGGAGGAACTAAAAATGATTGAAAAGAATGAAACATGGGAGCTGGTTGATAGACCAAAGAATAAAAATGTTATTGAAGTTAAATGGGTCTTCAAAACCAAGATAAATTCTGATGGATCTATCAATAAATTCAAAGCCAGATTAGTTGTGAAAGGTTATGCCCAACAATATGGAGTTGATTTTTCTGATACATTTGCTCCAATTGCAAGATGTGAAACCATAAGATTGCTGTTTGCTATTGCAGCTCAAAGAGATTGGAAGATACACCAGTTGGGTGTGAAGTCTGCCTTCCTAAATGGATACTTGAATGAAGAAATATATATTGATCAACCTGAAGGTTCTTAGTGGAAGGGGAAGAAAATAAGGTCTATTTGTTAAAAAAGGATTTGTATAGCTTGAAGCAGGCTCTAAAAGCCTGGTATAGTAGAATTGATGATCACTTATGTAGCCTTGGCTTTGTTAAAAGTGTGAATGAACAAACTCTTTACATAAAGCATGTGGAGGAAGAAATGATCATCATATCCTTGTATGTAGATGATCTATTAATAATAGGTAGCAATTGCATATTGTTTGGAGATGTGAAAGAAGAATTGAAGAGGGCTTTTGACATAACAGATCTGGGGAAGATGCAATATTTTCTTGGCATGGAGATTGATCATATACGACAAGGGATTTTTGTTTGCCAAAGAAGGTATGCCATGAAAGTATTGAAGAAATTCAATATGGAGAATTGTAAATCAGTTAGCACTCCTTTGGTACAAAATTCAAAGCTGATGAAGGAAGATGGAGCCATGAAAACTGATGAAAAAATCTATAGGAGTATGGTTGGATGTTTGTTGTATCTAACCATCACAAGGCCTGATGTTACATATGCTGCAAATATACTCTCCAGATTTAGACAAGAACCAACTGAAATCCATTTCCAAGCTGCAAAAAGAGTTCTAAGGTACATAACAGGAAGTGAAGAGCTGGGAATTTGGTTTAGAAAATCAGAAAATTTGGTTTTAACTGGATTCACTAATAGTAACTGGGCTGGTTTAGCTGATGACATAAAAAGCACTTCTGGCTATGTGTTTTATGTTGGTTCAAGTGTTGTTTGCTAGAATTCAATGAAGCAAAAAACTTTGGCACAATTAACTGCTGAAGCAGAGTACATAGTTGCATCTGAGGCCACCAATCAAGCTGTTTGGTTGAGGAAAATGCTGGAGGATCTTGAGCAAAAACAAGCAGATGCAAAAATCATCTATTGTGATAACCAATCAGCCGTTGCAATGGTGAAGAACCCCGTGTTCTATGGAAGAACAAAACAAATAAAAATGAAATATCACTCAATCAAGGAAGCTCAACAAAGGCTGGATGTGAAGCTGGTGCATTGCAATTTAAAAGGATCAGTATGCTGATATCCTTACAAAGTCCTTGTCCAAAAGAAAGTTTGAAACATTGAGAATATGCCTTGGTATTTCCAGCAAAAGTGTCAAGGAGGAATATTGACATTGGTTTGGCACTTTTGCTTTCAAAATTCTTGTATTTTGTAGTACTTATTTCTAGTCTAAATTATGGTCCTTTTGTAATAAAAAATCTGTCAAAGTATGGTCTAATATAAGCTCACGTACTCTGATCAGAATTAAAGCTGTAGCAGGTAGATAGTGGTTGAAAAATGTGCTAGAATGCTTTTGTTATATTGTCCTAGCTTCCATCCGTGTTGTATGTATGGAAGCTGATTATTCATCAGTATATATTCAACTTTCTTCCTTTTTGTTCCAATATTTCTTCTATCAATTATGATGAGACTTTTAATCCAGTTATGAAGCCAACAACAATTCAACTAGTCATTGCTTTATCTCTCACATTTAATTGGAAAATGTAGCAATTTGATGTCAAGAATGCTTTCCTGCATGGTCATCTCAAGGAACTTGTTTACATGGAGCAGCCTCCTGGATTCGTTGATAACACTAAACTGATCATGTTTGTCTCTTATGAAATCTCTCTATGGTCTTAAACAAGCACCACGTGCCTGGTTTGACCATCTCTCACAATATTTTCTTCATCTTGGCTTTTTTGTGGCAAAGCTGATCTATTTCTTTACATATATAATCAGAATGGTATAATGTTATATTGCTTGTCTACGTGGATGATATTCCACTTGCAGGGAATGATGATAGCTTCATTATAGATCTAATAATGAAGCTTGGAACCGAATTTTCCATAAAAGATCTTGGTTACTTACATTACTTTATTGGTACCGGGAGGTCAAGTCATTTCCTAGTGGCGTCCTCCTTTCACAACAAAAATACATACATGAACTCCTATCTCGAACTAAAATGTTGGAGAGCAATTCTCAAGCAACACCTGTGACACTTCAAAATAAGTTCAAATCATCAGATTCAATTAGTGTGGATGCAACTTTATTTAGAAGCATAGTTGGTGCCTTAAAATATCTTTCCTTCACTAGGCCAGATATTACATATGCAGTCAACAAAGATTGTCAGCATTTTAGTAGTCCAACATTGGCAAACTTAAAGAGTGTTAAGCGTATTCTAAGATATCTCGATAGAACTCAGACTTTTGGCATTAGGTATCTTTCTCAAATTTCTCTTACTCTTTATGCCTTTAGTGATGCAGATTGGGGTGGTTGTCCCAATACAAAAAGGAGTACATCAGGTTTTTGTGTATTTCTTGGTGCAAATTGTGTTTGTTGGTGCTCAAAGAAGTAAGCTACAGTTGCATGATCAAGTTCAGAAGCTGAATATCGTTCGATGGCCTTGACCAAAGTTGAATTAACTTGGTTGACCTATATTCTGTGAGACATTGGTGTTCAAATTTCTAAGCCGTCCCAACTCTTTTATGATAATGTGAGTGCACTTTATATGACCATAAATCCCATGTTCCATGCACGTTCCAAACCCATCGAACTAGATTATCATTTTGTTCATGAAAAGGTTGTTATGGGACACCTAGTCACATGTTATATATCCTCATTGTCTCAACCAGCTGATGTCTTTACCAAGCCTTTGGGCAAGACTCCATTTCAATTTTTTCAAAGCAAATTGGGTGTTCATTCCTTCCCACACCACAACTTGAAGGAGCATGACAAAAGGCAAGTATCAAATATTAAGGAAAAGAAAGACTGTAAGGGTGATGACGGTGATCTTCGTAATACTGACAATGAAGCTGACAATCTGATATCTTAGACAAGAATCGATTAAGCCATCCACTAAAGAAAGTTGATCTCGAAAATCTCAGCAAATAAAGAAAAGAATCAATCAATCTCCATATGATCAAATCACTCACAAGAGAATTGAAGAAGGCTGTAAAATCCTTATTATTTAGTTTATTAACCTTTGCAATCATTCTTTAATTTGTTCCAATTGTACTACAGCACTTTGTATAAATTTCAGTCGAATAAATGAGAATAATCATAGAGCCTTTAATATAACTTTTTCCTTTAGAAAATTTTTCAATTATGACCGTGTGTACTGATGAAAGGAACGAAAAGACATTTGATCGAAGCGTGATGTCACAAAATTGACAGCGTGACGTCATGTTTCATACTGTTGAAGGGGTGATACATGTCCAGGAACACCTCTTGACTGACCCTCAAGAGCCCAAGAGCCCTCCACGCATGCTAATTTGGGACATTGATAAAACTAGTGTGAGTATGGACACATCATGTGAATTAGTTGTCATAATCGATCGACCATCATCGTCATTTTGAAAGATAAAGTTCCACCATAATTCAGTGGTCGGTTGAGAGCAAGGAATCTCAGACGATGGATGAGGGATTTTGTTTAGAGTGAACAACTAGACATTTCCACAATGGTGTTAACAACCACATCAACGTTACTCTACCCTTACGCCTATAAATTCAACTCATTCCCGCCTTTTTGAATCTTTCCAACATAATCCCCCATCTAATTTTCTCTTCCTACCCTCTTCCATAAAGAAGTATATTAGACTTCGAATCAGGATTTCGCTGGAAAACTCAACCCTAAACTGATCAGTATTGAAAATACATATAAATTAAATAATCTAGTTATACAACATAAGGAAATTTAACGACTCATGATGAGTGATTTACACTCATTATATTATGCCATTAATTTCATGATTTTGCTATCTTGGAGAGTATTTTAGAAGTGCTAACAAGTGATTTTGGTGTTGTTTTGTAGATTGATGGAAATGGAGAAAACTAGAGCTAAAAGAGGTCAAATGAAGGAAATAGGCAAAAGCTAGCGAAATTGGATGAAATGACCAAAACGTAAGAGATCCAAAGTTCGAGGATTAAAATATAATTAATCAAAAGTCGTGTCGAAACTTGAAATGAAGATCCGAGAGTTCTAGAAGCCAATTGGACAAAGGAAGGTGTCAAAGGGATCATATTTAGTCAAGATATGATCATAAATCATTTTCCAACCAAAAAGTTTTGCGCCAGAGTTTTCGTCTCACATTTAGACTCATTTTTGACATAGAAAACGATCGAATTGGGGAATGATTCCTGAAGAAAAATTGTAGTCCTTTGAATTAGCTTTCCAACGCATCTTGAATCACTTCAATTGGATATTGAACGAAAAAGTTATGATAAAAATACTGAAAGCTGTCCAGTGCAACCGAAGTAGTCCTCAGCGCCTAGGCGCCATGATGCTGAAATTTTGACAGAAAGTCAGCGCCTAGGCTCCCAAATCACAGCGCCTAGGCGCCGCCGTGCGAGAGTAATTTTTTTAGGTTTTTACCATTCTTTTTCGGCCCAACTCATCTCCAAATCTTTCCCTAAACTCCAAGACAATATAAACACAAGATTGAAGACCTAAATGAGGGGGGGAGCCGCACACTAAAAAAATCTATGGGATCAAGCCACGCGTTCTTGACATATTGGAGAGAAAAACAACAAGAAGGGAGATTCAAGGGAGAAATTTAAGAAGATTAACACCAAGAATTGAAGATTGGAAGCACTCATTGGAAGAGGAAGGAGATCTTGGTGCAAGAATTCCACTTTTTCTTCCACATCTTTATTTCAAACTCGGTGATGTATTCTAAGACAATCTCCTATTTTTCTTCCATTATTATGAGTAGTTAAATTTCATGTTAGGGCGAACAATGTAATCTTTTGGAACCCTTTATTTCATGCAATTGAGATTCTAGTACTTTTTTATTTCATGTGTTGATTTTAATATTGTTCTTAATACATTTAATTACTTGATCACTAATTAGATGATTTATGATCAATGATTGCGCAGAGATGCGGATTATTTGTTTAGACCACATGTTAAAATCCGGTAAATTGATATAATGTGTAGAGATACCTATATTGATTGCTGCGGTCGTGTGTGAATTCTTAGAACCAATGTTTCGTTTAATTAAATTTAATTTGCATAGAGATATGGAATTAAACTAATTAAGTAGGCTCAATGAGAACTCGAGAGGGGTAAGTTGAATACAATAGAAGAATTCGACCGAACACTACCTTAGATTTTATGAATCTTGATTTATGAAGTAAAGGTGACCAATAGGTGAAATTGTTCCGCCCTAACGTCTATTTATTGTTTGAATTCTCAATCACTTTTCATTGATTCCAATCACATTTTTAAGTCTTTAAAATAAAAATCACATTTAATCATTTTTTTGATTTACATTCGTCAAATAGTAGTTAAAGAAAGATTAAATTAAGTGCTACAAAATAGTTCTCGTGGGATCGATAACCGGACTCTTAGGTCCACTATTACTTGTTACGGATCGTACACTTGCGAAACAAAATTATACAACAACTCACTTGAAATTGGGGTATTTATTTCATTTCCTATAAAATCTTGTAATTGGTTTATTACATATTTATATTTTACTCTTAACCTGCGATAGAATTGCCACCTGAACACTCTCTTTAAATTAAAATTCTTTATTTTTTATACTAATTTCCAATCACGTATTCATACAATAAAATATTCTACCCGTAAATCCAAAACTTTTTCCTACTTTTTAATCTCATATTCTTCATAAAATCACTATTCAAAACATTATTATTCTCCAATTTTTCTTTATAATGACCATCAAACAAAGACTTAATTTTAAATCCATAGTTATCATCATTTTAAATATATTATTATCTCTAGCATGATTATGCACTGGAATGAAACTCCTATACAAAATGATCCGATGCAATATATTTTTAGATATGGTACTAAGCGTACTAGTGTCATACCCCAATTAGTATAGCAGTAACTATTACAACTTTAATAGAATAGAGTAAAACCTCTTATTCTAGAATCGCTGATAATTTATCTGAATTAACAGACAAAATAATCTATTCAGTACTAAAGTGACGCTGAAGCGATAGAAGTAATAAATAAACGAATACGATATCAAAGTTTTATTGATTTCAAAAAAATACCACAAAATGATCACCTTCTAGTTTCTGTTTATTTCTAAGAATACCCGAAAATATAGAAGTCAAAAATTGTTTCATTTGCATACGAATATAGAGTTTGGACTCATTAATTTTAGATATCAAACATCGAGAGTTTATGAAAAATTGGAGAACATCTCAACGGTTAGTATTTTTATTTCAATTCAAGAAACAACTTTATCTGCCATTGAGGCTGCAATCCCTTATTTAGAACAACATAACAACTAAAAAATCTAATTAACGACAACAACTAATATCTAGATGGTAACAAAAATTAAAAGTCATAATCGGAATTGAATTTCTAATTTATTTAAATAAAAATATTAACTAAAAAATAATTAAAAACTCCATTTTCATTATTATCCTCTTCATCCTCGAATATTGCAATGTGCTTTTCATCCAATGCCTCTAATGATAGTATTTTACTTGTTAAATTTGTAGGCACATAATGAAATCCCCTTTGAACGAAGGTCGAATTATAACAAACATCTCAAGACCCAATGACTCTCTTGTGTGGCACTTAAAAACCAACATTGATTACTTTAGACTACCTATAAAGAGATGTTGACATCATGCTTTATGTAGAGAATATGTCAACCATTGTAACTGTCATCACACAAATAATATCATTCTTTGATAGAGAATATGTCAACCATTGTAACTGTCATCACACAAATAATATCATTCTTTAATTTTTTCATCGAAGATCAAGAATTCATCATAATTGTCATTACCCAAATCTAAAAATTCTTCAATTTCTTTGTCAAAGATTCAAGGACATTCTTAACTAAAATCCATTAAATTTTCATCAAGTATTAACCACCTAATTTTAATAACTATCTCATTAAAAATCTAGTTTGGCAAGAATTCAATAGGATAAAAATATCAAATGAAGGGAAAAGAGTACAAATAATATTTATGTAGAGAATATGTCAACCATTGTAACTGTCATCACACAAATAATATCATTCTTTGATAGAGAATATGTCAACCATTGTAACTGTCATCACACAAATAATATCATTCTTTAATTTTTCCATCGAAGATCAGGAATTCATCATAATTGTCATTACCCAAATCTAAAAATTCTTCAATTTCTTTGTCAAAGATTCAAGGACATTCTTAACTAAAATCCATTAAATTTTCATCAAGTATTAACCACCTAATTTTATATTCCACTCATTAATCGAATGCATTTATATACGTAAGTACTCTTTAAATAAAATCTTATTGTTTATTCAATAACAATCGAAATGGAACCAAGTGGTCCTAATACTTTTTAACACATATCCCAATGCATTATGACTCTTGTCGATTTGTGTCGAGAGATGGAACCAAGTGGTCCATGAAGTTGTTTCCTATGTTACTTGTTGAAATATATGATCTTAGAAGAAATTGCTAAATATTATAAAATTATATGAACAAGAGAAAAAATAGAGATTGAAAATTCAAATGCATAATTTATTTAACAATGGAGCCATATTTTATGTTAAAAAGAAGAGTTACAATCCCAAAAAAATACTCTTATACAGTATATATGACTTATTTAAGTATTCTGATAAAACTAAACATACATCAACAATTATCTCATAATTTTATAACATTTCCTTTTTGATAACTATTTGTGTAATAACTATCTCATTAAAAATCTAGTTTGGCAAGAATTCAATAGGATAAAAATATCAAATGAAGGGAAAAGAGTACAAATAATTACAATAAAATTGAAATAATAAAATGTTGTCTTGTTAAAACCTTATCAAAAAAATTCAAAGGGACAAGACCTGAGTTAAGGAAAAAGAGTACGACTACTTCCTGACTTCAACAAATGAAAATTCGTGTATCGAGTCACTCATGTAGGAAAAAAAGTATATTACTCATCTGAATATGCTATAAAACTTTCCTCATTAAAAACCTTGTCTAGAAAAATTAATAGGACAAAACTTTGGTCAAGAAAAAAATAGTACAATACATGTGTTATATCCTATAATGATATTATCACCTGAATTACGTGTTTCATACATATTAAATTCCTCGAGGATAATGTTAACAATCATGCCATATGAGTTAGGTATAATCGTATTTCAAATTTCATGCATCGTCAAATAATAAGATATAGAATTGTGATTACATGCACCATGGTCTTTACAAAATTTAATATTTTGAGAATTGTACATGCATTATATGTTAAAGCTTCATTTTCTTATTTACTTTTCATATGAGTATACATCTTTAAGTATTCGAATTACAAGTCCAAAAGCTTTAAGTTTCTCTAATATGTTCAGTTTTGCTAGGATTGCATCATTTTATTTGGCAATCATTTCTTTGATCGATATGATTCTACGAATTTATTTCCATTACAGGTTATTCATAATATGAAGAGGTACATCACGTGCAAAAGAGTTGTCGATAATTTTTTCTTGTCGATTATATTCTTTTTTGTAATGACATAATTTATTGATATACCTCAACTTTAACTCTTTTAAGTTTTTGAACCTCTCATGTGGTTTTATAATTAGTTATGTCTATATATACTCTCCAAGAGTATACGCCATCTAATTGGGATCATCTATCTTATTTGCTCCTTTTTTTGAAAGTTTTTCTCATAGGAATCGAATATCACAATGCTTGAGACATGTTATTTATATAATATTCTAGAAAGAGTGCTTATGTAGGTGTGAATGAAACATCATGCCTGGAAATTAAGCGCAAAATAAAGAGGCCAACTGCCAAGTTGGCCTAGCCGTGCTTTGTTAATTTTTCCTCCTCTTTTACAAGCCTTTTACTTTGACTTTAGTTTATTGATTTTTTTTCTTATTTTGAAAAATTTTCATTTGACTTTATTTTCAAACTTTTAAATGATTTTATCTATATAAAAATTAAAAATAACTTTTTTGATAAAGAATTATATAAGATTTAAGCTGGTGCTATCTACAAAATGTAATTATAATTTTGAGACATCATTTTGTTTAAAATTTCGAAAGTATGTATGAAGTTCTTATAAATTTATTAATTAATACTCGTCTAGCTTAAAATTGAAACTATGAGATATAGCCTAGGTTCTGCATTTCAAAAACTTGAAAATTGTATAATTGTAGGAATTATTAAATAAATATAGTATTTTATAATTTAAATTTAGGTATGTATTATTTTTAATTATTAAATAATTTTAAAATGATTAATATAACAAATTTTTTGCGCTTAGGCTCACCTAGTTTGAAGCTTGACCTTCACGCCTAACAATGCTTTATAGTTTTTTGAATAATGACTTATATGATGCTAATAAATTTCCATTCTAATACATTAATACAAGATGGAGCATTTATAATTAGGATATGAGATTTTATAAATATAATTATAGGTCAACAAGTGCATCTTATAATTGAATTATCTTTTTATATTGTAAGGAAATTTGACTACTCACTTGAAATTGGGGTATTTATTTCATTTCCTATAAAATCTTGTAATTTGTTTATTACATATTTATATTTTACTGTTAACTTGTGATAGAATTGCCACCTAAACACTCTCTTTAAATTAAAATTCTTTATTTTTTATACTAATTTCCAATCACGTATTCATACAATAAAATATTCTACACGTAAGTCCAATACTTTTTTCTACTTTTTAATCTCACATTCTTCATAAAATCATTATTCAAAACATCATTAATCTCCAATTTTTCTTTATAACGACCATCAAACAGGGGCATTATTTTAAATATACAGTTATCATCATTTTAAATATATTATTATCTCTAGAATGATTATGCACTGGAATGAAACCCTCATACAAAATGATCCGATCGAATATATTTCAGATATATTACTAAGCGTACTAGTGTTATATCCTAATCAATATTGTAGTAACTATTACAACATTAATAGAATAGAGTAAAACCGCTAATTCTACAATTGCTGATAATTTTGTTTAAATCAACAGACAAAATGATCTATTAGAACTGAAGTAGCGTGGAAGCGATAAAAGTAATAAATAAATGAATAAGATATCAAAATTTCATTGATATCAAAGAAATATCAAGAAATGATCACCTTCTAGTTTCTATTTATTTTTAAGAATACCTGAACTTTAGACATAAAAAATTCCTTCATTTGCGTACGAATATAGAGTTTGGACTCGTTAATTTTAGATATCAAATATCGAGAATTTATGAAAAATTGGAGAACATCTCAACAGTTAGTATTTTTATTTCAAGTCAAGAAACAACTTTATCTGCCATTGAGGCTACAATCCCTTATTTAGAACAACATAACAACTAAAAAATCTAATTAATGACAACAACTAATATCTAGATAGTAACAAAAATTAAAAGTCATAATCGGAATTGAATTTCGAGTTTATTTAAATAAAAATATTAACTAAAAAATAATTAAAAACTCCATTTTCATTATTATCCTCTTCATCCTCGAATATTGCAATGTGCTTTTCATCCAATGCCTCTAATGATAGTATTTTACTTGTTAAATTTGTAGGCACATAATGAAATCCCCTTTGAACGAAGGTCAAATTATAACAAACATCTCAAAACCCAATGACTCTCTTGTGTGGCACTTAAAAACCAACATTGATTACTTTAGAGAATATGTCAACCATTGTAACTGTCATCACACAAATAATATCATTCTTTAATTTTTCCATTGAAGATCAGGAATTCATCATAACTGTCATTACCCAAATCTAAAAAATTTTCAATTTCTTTGTCAAAGATTCAAGGACCTTTTTAACTAAAATCCACTAAATTTTCGTCAAGTATTAACCACCAAATTTTATATTCCACTCATTAATCGAATGCATTTATATACGTGACTACTTTTTAAATAAAATCTTATTGTTTATTCAATAACAATCGAAATGGAACCAAGTGGTCCTAATACTTTTTAACACATATCCCAATGCATTATGATTCTTGTCGATTTGTTTCAAGAGATGGAACCAAGTGGTCCATGAAGTTGTTTCCTATGTTACTTGTTGAAATATATGATCTTAGAAGAAATTGCTAAATATTATAAAATTATATGAACAAGAGAAAAACTAGAGATTGAAAATTCAAACAATGGATCCATATTTATAATGTTAAAAAGAAGAGTTACAATACCAAAAAAATACTCTTATAAAGTATATAGGACTTATCTAAGTATTCCGAGAAAACTAAACATACATCAACAATTATCTCATAATTTTATAACATTTCCTTTTTGATGAATATTTGTGTAATAACTATCTCATTAAAAATCTAGTTTGGCAAGAATTCAATGGGATAAAAATATCAAATGAAGGGAAAAGAGAACAAATAATTACAATAAAATTGAAATAATAAAATGTTGTCTAGTTAAAACCATAGCAAAAAAATTCAAAGGGACAAGACTTGAGTTAAGGAAAAAGAGTACAACTACTTCATGACTTCAACAAATGAAAATTCATGTATCGAGTCATTCATGTCTTGTACTTCAATATCTTCGATATCCAAATTCTTGTGAAATGTGTTTATTTTTGTCTTATTAAAGTCTTCAAGCAATATCGTGTTCAAAGAAAATATTTATCAATATTTGTTTGACTTTAGTTAGTATGATGATCTGTTTTTGTTCTATTCGAGAATTGTATACAATTTGTATATATAAAAGTATTATTTTGACAATAAACGTTCTTTAGATTATGTAAATTCATTGTAAAAAGAATATGCTCCATTAAAATCTTGCTAGGAAAAATCCTGTGGAAGAAATCGTAATGTAGGAAAAAAAAAGTATATTACTCATCTGAATATGCTATAAAACTTTCCTCATTAAAGACCTTGTCTAGAAAAATTAATAGGACAAAACTTTGGTCAAGAAAAAAATAGTACAATACATGTGTTATATCCTATCATGATATTATCACCTTAATTATATGTTTCATACATATAAATTCCTCAAGGATAATATTAATTATCATGCCATATAAGTTGGGTATAATCGCATTTCAATTTTCAAGCATAGTCAAATAATAAGATATAGAATTGTGATTACATGCACTATGGTGTTTACAAAATTTAATATTTTGAGAGTCGTACATGCTTTATATGTTAAAACTTCATTTTCTTATTTACTTTTCATTACATCTTTAAGTATTCGAATTACAGGTCCAAAAGCTTTAAGTTTCCCTAATACGTTCACTTTTGCTAGGATTGCATCATTTTATTTGGCAATCATTTTTTTTTATCTATATGATTCTACGAATTTATTTCGACTACACGCTATTCATAATATGAAGAGGTACATCACATGCAAAAGAGTTGTGATAAATTTTTCTTTTCGATTATATTCTTTTTTCGTAATGACATAATTTATTGAGATATCTCTTTAAATTTTTGAACCTCTCATGTGGTTTTATAATTTGTTGTGTCTATATATACTCTCCAAGAGTATACGCCGGCTAATTGGGATCATCTCTCTTATTTGGTCCTTCTTTTGGAAGTTTTCTCTTTGGAATCAAATATCACAATTAATGCTTGAGACATGTCATTTATATAATATTCTAAAAAGAGCGCTTATGTAGGTGCGAACAAAATATCATGCCTAGACATGAAGTGGAAAATTAAGTGGTCAACTACCAAGTTGGCCTAGCCGTGCTTTGTTAATTTTTCCTCCCTTTTACAAGTCTTTAACTTTGACTTTAGTTTATTGATTTTTTTTCTTATTTTAAAAACTTTTTATTTGACTTTAGTTTCAAACTTTTAAATGATTTTATCTATATAAAAGTTAAAAATAACTTTTTCGATAAAGAATTATACAAGATTTAAGTTGGTGCTATCTACAAAATGTAATTATGATTTTGAGACATCATTTTGTTTAAAATTTTGAAAGTACATATGAAGTTCTTAGAAATTTATTAATTAATACTCGTCTAGCTAAAAATTGAAACTATGATATATAGTCTAGGTATTGCATTTCAAAAACTTGAAAATTTTATAATTGTAGGAATTATTAAATAAATATAGTATTTTATAATTAGGTACGTATTATTTTTAATTATTAAATAATTAATATTTAATAAAGAAATAAAGAAAATAATAAGAAAATGAATTTTTACGCTTAGACTCACCTAGTTTGAAGCTTGACCTCCACGCCTAACAACGCTTTATACTTTTTAGAATAATGACTTATGTAATGCTAATAATTTTCCATTCTAAAACATTAATACAAGATGGAGCATTTATAATCAATATCTGAGATTTTATAAATTTAATTTTAGGTCAACAAGTGCATCTTATAATTGAATTATCTTTTTATATTGTAAGTACGAGGACGTAAATAGCAAGATATGATGCATTATGTATTATGTTCAACTATTAATTTCTTCCCCCCTAATGTTGACAAAATAGTTCAATCAAATTTACAGTTAGCAAATCGTGTTATAAAATATTATATATTAGGTGTTTAAGATATTTTAAAAGGGTTCAAACTAAACTTGTATTCTTGGCGTTATTTGATATCCATCTCAATGCACTTCAGTCGAGCAATTATACAAATATTTTACTTTCAAAAATCATTAGATAAAAATATTAGGCTATGGCCATAAGCCAATTATAACGGTGAAAACTTTGATGGTATGACACTTAATAGCATTTTCTAAACAAAAATGAGAAGTACTTTATTTTTAATGATAATGGTTAAGAAATTAATTGAAAGTACTTAAAAATCAGTTGTGTTAATATATTTATCATCATCCCAATCCATATTTATCATAACTTTGGAATGTAGACTCACTAGTATTGACGTGATACACTATCTTATGGTATAATCTGGAATTTATGCTTATAATTTAAAATTTGAACGGTAATTTTGTAAACTTTAAGTTGCGAACCAATACAATCTTCTAGTAAATGTATATATCATATTCGATTATATCTAGATGATCAATAATGAGAGTGACAATGCCCTTTTTATCTCTCTAATTAATTTTCGAGATTATAAAAATTTAGTTCCCATCTTGAACTAGTGATGGTTAATGACTAATTTATAATATAGAGAACAAGCATTATAGGTGAATTCATATGATTGAAAAATCTTCTGGTACTTCACTAAATGTCCATTCGAATTCTCAATAAATTTTTTACATCATTGTTGATCCGGGATAGTTTGACTAATCATACCATATAATAAAATCAAATTGAATTTCCTATCAATATAGGATGCACTTCAATTATACTAACATTACTATAGTGTACAAATTAAGCCACACTTTAAAATTTTTGAAAGTTTCCTAGTTAGAACAAAATATTACATCATATTGACTCTTCTAGAGCATTGAATAAGATTTGCATAATCTCATATTTTACTAACATCAACTATTATTATTATTATTATTATTATTATTATTATTATTATTATTATTATTATTATTATTATTATTATTATTATTATTATTATTATTAGCTGGAAACATTGACATATATAATTGGATTCTATTTTAGGAACAATGCTGCAATATTCTTCTATTTTATTTTTTATTTTTTTTCAAAACATCAATACATCTTATATTTACATTATTTATATGATATTTAATTATAGCATAAACATAGCCAAATGTGATTGTAAATCATGTGATATTTCTAAAGTTTGTGCTACTTCAGAAGCACAACATAATAATTAATTTTCTTCGAGAATTAAAACTTATAAAGTTATGCTCTTAAGGAACAATAACACAATATTGATGTTGAATATAATACTTTTAAAGTTACGACCTCCATTTGCGAGTAATATTCCGCTAGAATATTAACAAAATATATCATTTTCTTCAAGAGCAAGACAATATTCTTTTAACATATTGATACATATAATTGTGTATTCGGGAACACGATAAAGTAGTCTTCAATAATACTAATATGTAATATTTTATATTTTTCAAAAGTAATAACATGATATTCTTCTAAATTTTTTATACAACATGGGTTGTGTTTCTTCGAGGAAATCAACATATTCATTTTGGAGTAAATATAATTTTTAGTTATGTTTCTTCCAGAGCATAAACATCATTGAATATTGTTACTCTATTCAAACAAATTAATAATATTATATATTTTTTGAGGATATTAAAGATTGTAAAGTTGTGCTCTTTAGGAACAATAATATCATAATATCAAAATACAAGCATATGCTTTTTTCGTAGTATTCTTTAAATTAAAAGATTTAATCGATCTAAAATTTCACAAATGTAGTATATAATAGAATAAAAATAATTTCAAAAAATAGACTTACTGGAATTTGAAATCTTTGAAAATATTGAATATATAGTTGACAAATCTCATATTTTTCAAAGTAAATTTGAATATTTTGTAGTACTTAAAAAATTATCTACTATTCCCGTCAATGTTATAAAAAAACAGATCGAATTGGCCAGCTCAACATGAAAAACCTAGTACTGAAGTGATAACCGGTCCGGTTGATGCATAAAACTTACAAGTATATAAATCGGCTCAAAAATCTTAAATGTCGACAGTTCAACCGAAAACCAGTGACTCGGATGCAGTTTTACCATGTTTTCGGTTGGGTATTATGTGAGAAATACTGAAAGTTAAAGAGATAATTATTCAAGAATTTGATTCAACATATAGTACCCACCTTTTTCAAGTTAAGAAGAAAGATTTTCCTGTTGGTTTCATCCATCTTCTCCCATTTATCTTAGATTCACAAATTTAGCATATGGTATCCAAAAAGAAATTGAAAAATTGATTAACCAAGAATCTGTAGAGGAGACGCTGTCCTCTTATCTTTCTCTCAACGTCTTGGTAGGGATAGGCTAGGTGTTGTTTAGTCTTAGGGTTCACTGTATTTTATTTGGGCCCATTTAATTTTTATTTTATGTTTAGTTGTATGTTGGCCCATTTAGTGTCAATTAATGAGAAATAGGATTTAAAAAAATTATTGAAGTTAAAAATAAATAATAAAAGGGAAAATTTCATAACTAAGAAATTAATTATGGCACATTTCAAAAATAAGAAAACAAGTTTCAAATTTCTAAAATCAGATTTTTATTAAAAATTATTTATAATTTAATTAGTTAATTATTGAAGTTAAAAATAAATAATAAAAGGAAAAATTTCATAACTAAGAAATTAATTATGGCACATTTCAAAAATAAGAAAACAAGTTTCAAATTTCTAAAATCAGATTTTTATTAAAAATTATTTATAATTTAATTAGTTAATTAATTTATTTATTAATTAAATAAATTTAGGTCACAAATCTATACAATTTGATCACAAATTAACAATTTAATTAGTTACTAATTATTTTTTGGTCACAAATTAAAAATTTTATGTCACAAATTTTTTTACAATCACATTTCAAAAATTTTGTAAGTCACAGTTTGTTTATTGGTCACAAATCCAAAAATAATTAGTCACGGATTAATTTTTAGTCACAACTTATCATATTATTGATCACAACTTATTTTTCGGTCACAAATTAAAAATTTTAATTTTATAGGTCACATATTATTTTTCGATCACGAATCAAAAATTTTATAGGTCACAAATTAATTTTTCGGTCATAACTCAATAAATTATAAGTCACAAACACAAATTTTATAGGTCACATATTATTTTTCGATCACGAATCAAAAATTTTATGTGTCACACATTAATTTTTCGGTCACAATTCAATAAATTATAAGTCACAAACACAAATTTTATAGGTTGCATATTATATTTCGATCACGAATCAAAAATTTTATAGGTCACGAAATCAAAATTGTTATTGGTCACATCTAATTTGTCGGTCACAAATCAAAAATTTCTTAGGTCACAATTCATTGATTAGTCACAAAATCAAAATTTTAATTGGTCACAATTCATTTATCAGTCACAAATTATATCAAAATAATTGGTCACAATTAATTTTATGATCACAAATTAATAAATTACAAGTCACAAACCAATTTATTGGTCACAAATAACCAAATAATTGGTCACAAATACCCCGTCCCATCCCGTCGACCCCTAATCACCTCCTGCCACGACCACCTTCATCTCACCGGTATGCAAAACCACTATCACAGCAACCACCCACACCACGTCAATGTAAAATCAATGTCACCGTAACCACACCATCACACATCAAACTCCGAAACCAATAACCTCCACTGCCACCAGAAAACGACCACGATCGCAGCCACCAAACACACCAACAGTAGCATCGCACGCCACCAAAGTCACCACCACCGCACCCTTACACCACCGCTCCACAGCCCACGGCACAACACGAGAAGAGGGAGGAGCGCGAGGGCTTTACTCTGACGACATTGAGTCACTCCGGCGTCGGCAACGCCCACGCTAGCGCTCTCAGGTTGAGAGGTCTCGCCTGCCAACCACCAATACTCGTATCCTCAACTGTCACCTCCAAATTCCGCCACCACCTCTACATCACTAATCGCCGTCGATCGCTATGCTCCAACAGTCCTTTCTCCGTCTCACGTCAGTCCGTCATTGACTTTTCTTCTCCAACGACAGCATACACAACCCAACTCCATCTGTCGACCAAGTTTCCACGCACTCCGCTCCTCACACCACCGCACCACCACCGAAAAATCCTCAAAGTCAACGTCACTGCTACCGCCACCACACCACTACACCACCACCAAAAAATTCCCAAACTCGACGTCGTCTTGTTGCCACAACTATCACCACTGCCTATTTCAACATTCACCAACACAACCACCTTAAATCAACCATTTCCTTCAACTTTACCAAAAAAAAACCAACACCACCACCACCTCAAAGCACCGCAAACACCACCACAACTGCATACAACCAACAAAACCTCAAACCAAAATTTTCGGCACCAGATTGCGATCAGATCTTGACCGAATTTCCCCAAATTTTTAGTGTGAGTAGCCACAATGCTACGGGCGTTTTCTTCAGGGAAGAGAGAGAGAGAGAGAATATTGTGAATAAATTAGGGTTTGTGGGTGTAATGGAGTATATATATTTAGTAAAAATATTAATTAAAATAAAATTTCTGACTTTTGAAAGATTAAACTATCCATCTTATTTTAGAATTGTGAATTTTTAATGTATAGAATTATGTAATTTCCACATAATAAAAATACTCTTTGACTTGATATGAAATTCTAATAGGATATATATTAATAAATGAATTTCTATTTAATTATATTATTTTCGATTCGACCCTGATTCAAGCCTCTGACCCTTGACCTTCTCTCTTTACCTAAACAATATTCAGATCTATTTTCAAAATATTGGTTTACTTAGCTATTTGTCCAAAATGTACAGTTGAATTTGGGCAGTGCTTCTTGTACAGGCCACACACAATACCGGGGGGTGGGGTCATTTTTTTTATTGTAAATAATCACCCACCCTCCACCTAGCATGTGAAGGGCCTGTACAACAGGCAATTTCCGTTGAATTCTGATCTAACTATTGGATTTGATGAGCAATGAACTGTGAATGTTCTACTCAAATATCATGACAATCAGATCACGAAATGATGAGATAATAACATTTTGATCATAGCTATGTAAGTTGTCCAGATTTTGGCGAATTTTCATATTGCTAATCTTGAATTTTCTCTCTATTTTGAGTGAACTCCATCGTTCTGATAACATGTTATAAACTACAGAGAAAAATAGAGAGTCAAAACTCAAGTGTATAATCTTATGATAACAATGAACCCCATATTTATAAGGTTCAAAAAGAGAATTATAATCTAAATAAAATATACTCGTTTAAAGTAGATAAGACTTATCTGAGTATTTTGATAGAACTAAATAGACATCGACGATTATCACATAATTTTATGACACTAGAGAAATAAATTAGTTGACCACCGATGGGCAGGTTAAAGCACAGCCTTTGGATCTCCAACAGAGACTCACAACCACAGAAGCGGGATACAATGGTTTTGTATAATGTTAGAGGATTCATTCTTGTGATCGATCAACCTTCAATTTAATCATGAACTGCAAACCCCAATGAGCGTGAAGAAATTAACAGTAAAAGTGTAGATTAAAAATCCATAATTGTCCAAAAATATTCTCATAATCCTCTAATAGATGGGAAAAATAATCAATGTAACAGAAAACAAAGATACTGAAGCTGGAGCAAATTTCAGACAATAGTTAACCAGTTATCCAAGAAAACATGACAAGTCTACAAGGTTTTATTAAACTTCACAACCATCAGCTGCACCAACTGGTAGGTGAAGTATACAAAATTTAACAAATTTACTCCCTGAAAATGGTGCAAAAGTCCCTGTCAAACGCTGTCTTTGTTGAAGGCTTCTTGAAATAAAGGCAGATTGGATTTCAAATCGTAAAAAGACGTAGCATTACTACATAAAATTATCGAAATAAATAAAACATTACAGTTATGGTGAATAAAAGTCAGCATTTAAATCGATCGCTCGGGTTTCCTTAATTATAAGTAGACAAATGAGCTATATAGTGTTGTTGCAATCCAGAAGTAACTCCAAGTCAGTTCCGAACATTGACAAACAGAAAGTGCTTCTTCTACTGTCAATCCTCATCTTTCACAATCACCTACAACATGAACAAGAAAGAAAGAAAAATTTCCTTTAGTTGTCATACCTAAAATAGTAAAAATACCTATAAGCACAAAGCATAGACGAATGAAATTGTTCATAACAAAATTGAGCCGAAATTCAGATTCTATTCTTCACAACCGACGATTTGAATTAGATTTCAGTTTTCTCCTAATGCTGACGTCCAACCAGAGGAATAATGACGTAAGGAGACGCACACAACAACAATAAACAAGAGGCAGCAGGTAAATCCACCGATCCTTCATAACTAACGTAAATCATGGTATACTTAGCATACGCCTTCCTCGTCCAATGTGTTCTACAGAGACCGTGTTACTCTTTAGAAAAATGAGCCTCATTATGTCTACACAAACATGTCCTAACCATTTAAACTATCGTTATGCTATCCCCAATCTGCTTCACCTCCACTGGTTTTGTAAATTATCTTTTAACCAGAATAGGTAGAGATATTGTCCCGTGAAAGATGATCCTGGATTTGTGCATAAGCCAACACAAGGAAAGAAAATATAGATGCACTTGCGCAAGTCACTCTTAAAGAGACCAATTACCAATGTCTTTTTCTTTAACCAACAACTTATAAATGATACATTCTAGATAACTACCCAT
>NW_019240221.1:0-1781 GCF_002742605.1 Olea europaea var. sylvestris
AAAGAATGAGCACTTGCATATTTGGAACGCTTGCAGAGTCGGCGTACGAAGAATTGAGCGTAACTTTTGCACACGGTGTCCGTTTCGGGCCCATAACTAGTTTTGGAAATGTAGCGATCGTTTTGGATTGAACTCACTACTTCGTCGTGACGTATGAGGGATTTTGGCCATTTTTCGAGAGAATGAGCACTTGCATATTTGGAAAGCTTGGAGAGTCGGCGTACGAAGAATTCAGCGTAACTTTTGCACACGGTGTCCGTTTGGGGCCCATAAGTACTTTTTGGATATTTGGAATGCTTGGAGAGTCGGCATACGAAGAATTGAGCATAACTTTTGTCGACGGTGTCCGTTTCGGGCCCATAAGTACTTTTTGGAAATGTAGCGATCGTTTAGGATTGAACTCACCACTTCGTCGTGACGTATGAGGGATTTCGGGCATTTTTCAAAAGAATGAGCAATTGCATATTTGGAACGCTTGGATAGTCGGCGTACGGAGAATTGAGCGAAACTTTTGCACACGGTGTCCGTTTCGGGCCCATAAGTACTTTTTGGAAATGTAGCGACCGTTTTGGAATGAACTCACCACTTCGTCGTGACGTATGAGGGATTTTAGCCATTTTCGAAAGAATGAGCCCTTGCATATTTGGAACGCTTGGAGAGTCGGCTTACGAAGAATTGAGCGTAACTTTTGCAGACGGTGTCCGTTTCTGGCCCATAAGTAGTTTTGGAAATGTAGCGATCGTTTTGGATTGAACTCACTACTTCGTCGTGACGTATGAGGGATTTTGGCCATTTTTCGAAAGAATGAGCACTTGCATATTTGGAACGCTTGGAGAGTCGGCGTACGAAGAATTGAGCGTAACTTTTGCACACGGTGTCCGTTTCGGGCCCATAAGTACTTTTGGGAAATATAGCGATCGTTTTGGATTGAACTCACTACTTCGTCGTGACGTATGAGGGATTTTGGCCATTTTTCGAAAGATTGACCACTTGCATATTTGGAAAGCTTGGAGAGTCGGCGTACGAAGAATTCAGCGTAACTTTTGCACACGGTGTCCGTTTCGGGCCCATAAGTACTTTTCGAAAATGTAGCGACCGTTTTGGATTGAACTCACGACTTCGTCGTGACGTATGCGGGATTTTAGCGATTTTTCGAAACAATGAGTACTTGGATATTTGGAATGCTTGGAGAGTCGGCGTACGAAGAATTCAGCGTAACTTTTGCACACGGTGTCCGTTTCGGGCCCATAAGTACTTTTCGAAAATGTAGCGACCGTTTTGGATTGAACTCACGACTTCGTCGTGACGTATGCGGGATTTTAGCGATTTTTCGAAACAATGAGTACTTGGATATTTGGAATGCTTGGAGAGTCGGCGTACGAAGAATTCAGCGTAACTTTTGCACACGGTGTCCGTTTCGGGCCCATAAGTACTTTTCGAAAATGTAGCGACCGTTTTGGATTGAACTCACGACTTCGTCGTGACGTATGCGGGATTTTAGCGATTTTTCGAAACAATGAGTACTTGGATATTTGGAATGCTTGGAGAGTCGGCGTACGAAGAATTGAGCGTAACTTTTGCACACGGTGTCCGTTTCGGGCCCATAAGTACTTTTGGGAAATATAGCGATCGTTTTGGATTGAACTTACTACTTCGTCGTGACGTATGAGGGATTTTGGCCATTTTTCGAAAGAATGAGCACTTGCATGTTTGGAAAGCTTGGAGAGTCGGCGTACGAAGAATTCAGCGTAACTTTTGCACACGGTGTCCGTTTGGGGCCC
>NW_019240222.1:0-1781 GCF_002742605.1 Olea europaea var. sylvestris
TCTGATGATCGTACCTTGATTTTGTTGTTGTCTCGACATTTTCTTAAATAAAATTTTAATTTAGGGAAAAAAATTGGTAAAACACTTCTAATATTTTTGCAACAACGAAGAATTTAATATAATTTCCAAATCCTTAAATAAAAAAATTTGCTCTTCAAAAAATCAAATAAATAAATAAATAATCCAACTTTTCCGAAGCAAATAAATAAAACTTATCCCTAATCTAGAATCTTCTTTTTATGCCGTCTCATCATCCGAAGTAATGCATGACTCGGGCTCGGAATCCATAACCAAATCAATGAAATTTTGTGGTTGGACTTCCTGCTCAGGGTCTTCTGGCTCTGGTTCGATCTCCTCCTCTGGGTCCTCCTCTGGGTCTTCTTCCGGCTCTGGCTCTGGCTCCGGCTCCGGCTCCGGTTCGGGTTCGGGTTCGGGTTCGGGCGCTGGTGCTTGTTGTCTATGGTTCCATAAAATTATGATATCTTCACAGTATCCTTTAAAATCAATCTTATCCCAATCTTCTTCCAAATATAAATCATAATCCATGTCCCTCACGAAATAAGCCACGTCTCTCCATTGAGGTCGCATAGTGCTTATAAGGTGATATATCGAAAGGATTGTCCCCTCATTATATCCAAATGACCTTGCTCGCTCCCACTTAGAAAGGAAATCTTCAACATGTTCAACAAAAGTTCTCTCCCATCTCACTTCATAATTTATGTAGTTCTCAATGGCCATTTCAGCACGCTGGAGGTACGTTGGGCTATTCCTAGTCATCCTAATCACATGACAACATAATTTTAATTATGCTTAACTTTGCATTATCAATATTATTATTATTATTATTATTTTTTATTCTCAGTGCATAAACTATACTCTAGCAAGATGTGGAAAAAAATGACAAATAAATTATGCGGTGTGAACATGCTTATACATTTTATAACATGCAGCAATGCTTAAAAACATCTCATTACATTTCATACCTGGGTTCAATTGGAGAGTAGTCGAATGGTGAGTGTCATGTGCCAAGTATTCTTTATGTCATTATGTATTTAAAAATTTGCAATCACAACATATAAATACTTTGATTTTATTTGTTTAAGAATTTTCTAAAATTGGAAGATAACTATGTAAGTTCATTATTTAGAATAAATTTTACACAAACCATTAACATTAGACAGATGTAGGAAAAAGAAAAACTATTTTTGCATGAAAAGTATTGAACACTTCACGTTAACAATATACCATTTTCTTTATTATCACTGTTCACGGATGAATAGTTACTAAAAAATATATATTTTTTTAAACATTGCTGTACTGTTCGCGTGAACAGTACTGTTCACACGAATAGTTTTTTTTTTTGCAAAATCTTAAAATAGAATTTTCTTAGAATTATTGTTTTTCCGTCTTAATGATTTGAATAACACGTAACCGAAAAGACTTCCAGGCAAGGAGGGGGGTCACAAGCGGACCGCTTAAATCCCAAGCTCACCTTAGACAGTTTAGGTCTTTTTGACAAAGTCTTTCAATCTTGTGAATACGCAAATCAAAGAAACTCGAAACAATAAGTGGGAAAAAGAGATTTATTAAAATATGATTTTTTTTTTGAAAAAGTCTACAGGAAAGTAAAACCGTGCTCTGATACCATACTGTAACGCCCCATTTTTTTTTATTAAGCATAAACACAGGAACGTTACAAAAACTCATTTTTCTTTAATTAAAAAAGTGCGGAACTATATAAAATTCTTCAATAAACAAATAATTGTAACGTTTAAATTAAA
>NW_019240223.1:0-1781 GCF_002742605.1 Olea europaea var. sylvestris
TAAATATGTGCAGACAGCATAAGTGCAAATCACATCAAAGAGGAAGATAATAAAAAGTCATATTCTTTCATAGGGAAAATATTTATATTCTTCCCATCATCTTAGCTGTTAGATTGCAACTCTTTCCTGCCCTTAAAAGGAATTAAGCATTTCCATGTTTTGCACAACAGGCAACAGCGCTATATCTGAACATGCTAACTTGTTTAGCTAAACTTAAAATAAGTCAAATTAATTTTTTAGTAGTATTTCATTTCCGCACGTCTTTAGATGATTTATTCTTGTTTATTTAAAGTTAAAAGAGCTATATATTTTGTTAGTAGTTGAAGATACGATTTAAATGAATACATATATTTATTTTTCTTTTTAAGATGAATTGGGAATATATGGTATAAAGCCATCCAAAGGCGTGTACAAGTTTCGTGGTTTTGTCCGAGTGTTGGTCTATACATGATGAGGTATGTTGAAGACAAGTTCGTTTCTAAACTTTTAGATGAAATGATTCAACAATATAAAACTCACATACCAAAACTAGTAATTTTTTATTTTTAATTTTAACCAACGTAATACGATATTCTCTAAAACTTATTTATTTACAAATAACTGTATGATATTGCTAAAAGTTGATAAAAGCTAATAGATTCCATGAAATGCATGGTGAAAAGTGGAAAAAAGTTGGGATTCTAAAAATTGTATAATTAAAAATTAAGTTTAATCAATTTTTTGTCCAACAAAAGTTTTACCAAATAAACACTTATTAATTTTTTAAGTTCAGCCAAACATGAACACGATTAGACAGGTTGAATCCATTGTTATCTGATTGCCACGAACTTTAGGTCAGATTTTAAAATAATAACTCACAAACACACATGCACATACATTATTTGAGGTTGATTGACGCCAATCACAATATTAATCATGCACAATGGAATTCAGAAGAAAATATAAGAGACGTAATTATTAGCTGGTTAAGGTTAATTTTATTTTCAAATAAAAATAATGGAAACTCAACTAGGATTCTCGTGGCAAAATAAGGGTTTTTGGTAAATATAAAATAAGAAAACGAAATTGAAATTGAAACCTTTTCTTTAATAGTAGATCATATAGTTCCCTCCAGTATATACGATGACACAGTACACAGCAAAAATAGGTAAAAATTAATTGAATAGACAGCTTCCAGTAAGATTAAACAAATAATAATACATAAACTATAAGATGGGCGTCCTAAAAAAGGCAGTGCTAACTCAAAGTCCTAACTAACTTGGTGCACGATTCACACCAAAAGGGAGAATATAAATAAGCATATAAAGGGCAAACACAGTAACATTACATTTTATCCTATAATATATGGCCAAAGAAAGATAGAGGGCAGTGCTATCCTACTAAAAAAATCGCGGCATCAGCAATGGAAATTTTCATCAGTATCACATCACTAAAATCTATCACCGATCAGAATTTTCTCCAGATCAATTTCATTCTTGGTGCAGATGGAAGATTCCAAAGGGATCGCATTGATCTGATAATATAAACAAGGCTCGATCAAATTGGTTTTGTTTTTCTTTTTTTGATCATGTGATCCCTTAGGAATTTTCCGTCAATATATTGCACTAAATTCATTTGAGATCATGTATTTTCAGGTCAGTTCATTATTACTTACCAAATACGTATCTATTTATTTCTTCCTGTTAGGCATACGAATAAACAGTTTTAAGATATATCTCTTATGTATTGATAGATCAAGTATTCTCTTAGTTGTTTCCGGTTAAAGGTTTGAGAAATTTATG
>NW_019240224.1:0-1781 GCF_002742605.1 Olea europaea var. sylvestris
TTTCGCGACGGTGTTGGAATCGGTTTAAATTTGACTGATTGATCGGAAGCAAAAATCGCGCCGGGGAAAATTCCTCATTTTTCACAACGGTGTCGGAATGGGCTAAAATTTGACTGATTGATGGGAAACCAAAATTTCGCCAGGGGCAATTCCGTCATTTTTCGCGACGGTGTCGGAATGGGTTAAAATTTGGCAGGTTAATCGGAAACAAAAATCGCGTCGCGGGCAATTTCGTCATTTTTCGGGACGGTGTCGGAATCGGCTAAAATTTGACTGATTGATGGGAAACCAAAATTGCGCCGGGGGCAATTCCGTCATTTTTCGCGACGGGGTCGAAATCGGCTAAAATTTGACTGATTGATGGGAAACCAAAATTGCGCCGGGGGCAATTCCGTCATTTTTCGCGACGGGGTCGAAATCGGCTAAAATTTGACTGATTGATGGGAAACCAAAATTGCGCCGGGGGCAATTCCGTCATTTTTCGCGACGGGGTCGAAATCGGCTAAAATTTGACTGATTGATCGGAAACAAAAATCGCGCCGGGGAAAATTCCTCATTTTTCGCAACAGTGTCGGAATCGGCTAAAATTTGACTGATTGATGGGAAACCAAAATTGCGCCGGGGGCAATTCCGTCATTTTTCGCGACGGTGTCGGAATGGGCGAAAATTTGGCAGGTTAATCGGAAACGAAAATCGCGCCGTGGGCAATTTCGTCATTTTTCGCGACGGTGTCGAAATCGGCTAAAATTTGACAGATTAATCGGAAACAAAAATCGCGCCGAGGGCAATTTCGTCATTTTTCGCGACGGTGTCGGAATGGGCTTAAATTTGACTGATTGATCGGAAACAAAAGTCGCGCTGGGGTCAATTTCGTCATTTTTCGCGAAGGTGTCGAAATCCGCTAAAATTTGACAGATTAATCGGAATCAAAAATCGCGCTGGGGACAATTTCGTCATTTTTCGCGACGGTGTCAGAATGGGAAAAAAATTGACAGATTGATCGGAAACAAAAATCGCGCCGGGGGCAATTTCGTCATTTTTCGCGACGGTGTCGGAATCGGCTAAAATTTGACTGATTGATCGGAAATAAAAATCGCGCCGGAGGCAATTTCGTCATTTTTCGCGACGGTGTCGGAATCGGCTAAAATTTGACTGATTGATCGGAAACAAAAATCGCGACGGGGGCAATTTCGTCATTTTTCGCGACGGTTTCTTAATGGGCTCAAATTTGACTGATTGATCGGAAATAAAAATCGCGCCGGAGGCAATTTCGTCATTTTTCGCGACGGTGTTGGTATGAGCAAAAATTTGACAGATTGATCGGAAATAAAAAACGCACAAGCGGCAATTTCGTCATTTTTCGCGACGGTGTCGAAATCGGCTAAAATTTGACAGATTAATTGGAAACAAAAATCGCGCCGGGGGCAATTTCGTCATTTTTCACGACGGTGTCGGAATGGGCAAAAATTTGACAGATTGATCGAAAACAAAAATCCCGTCGGGGGCAATTTCGTCATTTTTCGCAACTGTGTCGGAATCGGCTCAAATTTGACAGATTAATCTTAAAGAAAAATCGCGCTGGGGGCAATCTCATCATCTATCGCGACGGTGTCGGAATCGGTTTAAATTTGACTGATTGATCGGAAGCAAAAATTGCGCCGGGGAAAATTCCTCATTTTTCGCAACAGTATCGGAATCGGCTAAAATTTGACTGATTGAAGGGAAACCAAAATTGCGCCGGGGGCAATTCCGTCATTTTTCGCGACGGTGTCGGAATGGGC
>NW_019240225.1:0-1781 GCF_002742605.1 Olea europaea var. sylvestris
GGAAGCAAAAATATCGAACATCCAAGCTTCCTTGCTATACTGATGATGTAGGTTGCATTCATTTTTTTCTCCTCGTCTACATTACACAAATTTCAGGAAATAAATGAGACCTTTCTGTTGCACACAAACTAATACAGTATTCAACATGAATGTTGGGAAAACAGAAAAGTAAAAAAAAAAACTTCAATTTTTCCAGGCTTCTTGTTTAATTAGACAACATTTTTTACTGCCAAAAGGAAACATACCACTCTCTCCTTTCGTAACAAGACTCCAGTCAACAGATCGAGGGAGTACGGCACTGAGGAGCTCAAGGAAATATTTTCCATCTGACAAACTCTTATCCTGCAAATGAAAATATTTGATGAATTTCATAATATAATTTAAGTTACATAGTCCTG
The DNA here is from genome assembly GCF_002742605.1 of Olea europaea var. sylvestris. Taxonomy (NCBI): domain Eukaryota; kingdom Viridiplantae; phylum Streptophyta; class Magnoliopsida; order Lamiales; family Oleaceae; genus Olea; species Olea europaea. The sequence goes on from NW_019240225.1 coordinate 399, forward strand.
CTGCACTTTGCACTCAACATTTGTGATAGGAAAATGCTTCAGAAATTAATACCTTAAAACTGGCCATGCGGGTCTGGCCCCCTGAATTTCTTACTTTGGAGTTTGCCCACTCTAAAATGTCAGCATCAAAAATTTCCTTCCCATGGGAATGAAATCTTAAGTTCTTCAAAAGCTGAAGTATGTTGAATCGCATCAGCTGCCACAGATATGCTGAAAGTAAATCAAGTCCCTTTAGTACTTAATCATACGATGCTTAACCAAAAAAGTTAAAACAAGCATGATTTAGATTCTATGTACGTCATCATAGTAGCAGTGTTTAAGAAATGTAGTAAAGAACATACCAAGTATTAGTTTCTTATTTCCTTGAACGATGTCATTTCCAGCAATATTGACTAGGGAAAACTTCAGCTGTCTCCCAATCTTGACAACTTGGTTGCAATTTTCTACTTTTCTGAATGGCATTTTAATTGGTGGTTTAGTAGTGATTTTCCAATTGACAATCCCTGGGGACACTTTATCAAGAGTCTCTAGGAGAACCCATCTGCAAAGAACCAAAAAGGTCATTTAAAATGACAAAAACTTAAAATACCTTTATATTCGATTTTAGACATTTGAAACTATCAGGTACTGGAAACAAAATACAAGTTTTCCACAGCAGAATGAAGATCTATCTCTCTTTTATCTTATTTTTTTTGTCATAGAGCATAATTAGCTAGCAGAATTACCCATTTCTGACATCTTCAAAAATATTGTTGATGTATGTAGAGTTTCCATGACTATTTATCCAAAAGCGAAAAGATCTCTCTTCTCTGGAGATTTGGGTGTCATCTGGCAAAGTTTCAAGAAACGATATTTGATTCGTCTGGGTTGAGAGTCCATTCCTACATATTGATAGGTAAGGTAAATAATTATCAGAGTAACAAGAAATAGAGCAAGTCGTTGAATTCAGAAGCCAGACAAACACTACAAAGAAGAAGGTGAATGAACTGGAAACAGTTAAAAACTTTGGAGTGATTATTTAGAAGATTTACAGATAAACAAGTTTTAAAGTGCAGTATCATTATAGAATTAACTAGGACGAAAAGTTAATTCTCAGGAAAGTCAGTATAATATTTATTTATTTTTATTTTTTTTGTAAATACCAAATAAGGAAGTGATGGTGGTTATAACTTGGATATATATGGTCCATCTTTGCTACTATTCTAATTCTTAATGCAGTAACTAATGAAAATTTAGACTAACGACAAGGTATATCTGAATAAAGATGATAAGTCCAATTACTGCACAACTACTCCCTTGAATTACATTGTATTATATACATAAATAATTGTCAAATGACATAATGAAACGCGTTTACTAGCTAGAAAAATCAATTCAGTAGAA
>NW_019240226.1:0-1781 GCF_002742605.1 Olea europaea var. sylvestris
CAATGAGGGATTTCGGCCATTTTTCGGAAGAATGAGCAATTTTATGTTTAGAAGGCTTGGATAGTCGGCGTACGAAGAATTGATCGTAGCTTTTGCACACGGTGTCCGTTTTAGGCCCATAAGTACTTTTTGGAAATGTAGCGACCCTTTTGGAATGAACTCAGAACTTTGTCGTGACCTTTGAGGGATTTCGAACATTTTTCGGAAGAACGAGCAATTTTATGTTTGGAAGGCTTGGATAGTCGGCGTACGAAGAATTGAGCGTAGCTTTTGCACACGGTGTCCGTTTTGGGCCCATAAGTACTTTTGGGAAATGTAGCGACCCTTTAGGAATGAACTCACAACTTCATCGTGACCTATGAGGGATTTCGGCCATTTTTCAGAAGAACGAGCAATTTTATGTTTGGAAGGCTTGGATGGTCGGCGTATGAAGAATTGAGCGTAACTTTTGCACACGGTATCCATTTTGGGCCCATAAGTACTTTTTGGAAATGTTGCGACCCTTTTGGATTGAACTCACAACCTCGTCGTGACCAATGAGGGATTTCGGCCATTTTTCGAAAGAATGAGCAATTTTATGTTTGGAAGGCTTGGATGGTCGGCGTACGAAGAATTGAGTGTAGCTTTTGCACACGGTGTCTGTTTTGGGCCCATAAGTACTTTTTGGAAATGTAGCGACCCTTTTGGAATGAACTCACAACTTCGTCGTGACCTATGAGGGATTTCGAACATTTTTCGAAAGAACGAGCAATTTTATGTTTGGAAGGCTTGGATGGTCGGCGTACGAAGAATTGAGTGTAGCTTTTGCACACGGTGTCCGTTTTGGGCCCATAAGTACTTTTTGGAAATGTAGCGACCCTTTTGGAATGAACTCACAACTTCGTCGTGACCTATGAGGAATTTCGAACATTTTTCGAAAGAACGAGCAATTTCATGTTTGGAAGGCATGGATAGTCTACGTATGAAGAATTGAGCGTAGCTTTTGCACACGGTGTCCGTTTTGGGCACATAAGTACTTTTTGGAAATGTAGCGACCCTTTAGGAATGAACTCACAACTTCGTCGTGACCTTTGAGGGATTTCGGCCATTTTTCAGAAGAACCAGCAATTTTATGTTTGGAAGGCTTGGATAGTCGGCGTAGGAAGAATTGAGCGTAGCTTTTGCACACGGTGTCCGTTTTGGGCCCATAAGTACTTTTTGGAAATGTAGCGAACCTTTTGGATTGACCTCAGAACTTTGTCGTGACCAATGAGGGATTTCGGCCATTTTTCGAAAGAATGAGCAATTTTATGTTTGGAAGGCTTGGATAGTCGGCGTACGAAGAATTGAGCATAGCTTTTGCACACGGTGTCCGTTTTGGGCCCATAAGTACTTTTTGGAAATGTAGCGACCCTTTTGGATTGAACTCAGAACTTTGTCGTGACCTATGAGGGATTTCGAACATTTCTGAAAGAACGAGAAATTTTATGTTTGGAAGGCTTGGATAGTCGGCGTACGAAGAATTGAGCGTAGCTTTTCCACACGGTGTCCGTTTTGGGCACATAAGTACTTTTGGGAAATGTAGCGACCCTTTAGGAATGAACTCACAACTTCGTCGTGACCTATGAGGGATTTCGGCCATTTTTCGAAAGAATGAGCAATTTTATGTTTTGAAGGCTTGGATGGTCGGCGTAAGAAGAATTGAGCGTAACTTTTGCGCACGGTATCCGTTTTGGGCCCATAAGTACTTTTTGGAAATGTAGCGACCCTTTTGGATTGAACTCACAACTTCGTCGTGACCT
>NW_019240227.1:0-1781 GCF_002742605.1 Olea europaea var. sylvestris
GGCAATTTCGTCATTTTTCTCGACTGTGTCGGAATAGGCTCAAATTTGACAGGTTGATCGGAAAAAAAAAATCACGCCTGGGGAAATTTCGTCATTTTTCTCAACTGTGTCGGAACTTGCTGAAATTTGGCAGTTTGATCGGAAATAAAAATCGCGCCGACGGCAATTTCGTCATATTTCTCGACTGTGTCGGAATGGGCTTAATTTTGACAAGTTGATCGAAAACAAAAATCGCTCCGGTGGCAATTCCGACACAGTAATTTCTTCATTTTTCTCGACTGTGTCGGAATTGGCTGAAATTTGGCAATTTGATTGGAAATAAAAATCGCGCCGGCGGCAATTTCGTCATTTTTTTCGACTGTGTCGAAATGGGCTCAAATTTGACAGATTTATCGGGAACAAAAATCGCTCCGGGTGTAATTTCTTCATTTTTCGCGACTGTGTCAGAATTGGCTAAAATTTGACTCGTTGATCGGAAACAAAAATCGCACCGGGGTAATTTCGTCATTTTTCTTGGCTGTGTCGGAATTGGCTGAAATTTGGCAGTTTGATCTGAAATAAAAATCGCGCCGGGGGCAATTTCGTCATTTTTCTCGACTGTGTCGGAATGGGCTCAAATTTGATAGGTTGATCGGAAACAAAAATCACGCCGGGGGCAATTTCGTCATTTTTCTCGACTGTGTCGGAATTGACTAAAATTCGACTTGTTGATGGGAAACAAAAACCGCGCAGGAGGCAATTTCGTCATCTTTCTCGACTGTGTCGGAATTGGCTGAAATTTGACAGTTTGATCTGAAATAAAAATCGCGCCAGGGGCAATTTCGTTATCTTTCTCGACTATGTCGGAATGGGCTTAAATTTGACAAGTTGATCGGAAACAAAAATCGCATCGGCTGCAATTTCGTCATTTTTCTAGACAGTGTCGGAATGGGCTCAAATGTGACAGGTTGATCGGAAACAAAAATCGCACCGACGGCAATTTCGTCATTTTTCTCGACTGTGTCCGAATTGCCTGAAATTTGGCAGTTTGATCTGAAATAAAAATCGTGTCGGGTTCAATTTCGTCATTTTTCTCTACTGTATCAGAATTGGCTGAAATTTGGCTGTTTGTTCTGAAATAAAAATCGCGCCGGGGGCAATTTCGTCATTTTTCTCGACTGCGTCGGAATGGGCTCATATTTGGCAGGTTGATCGGGAACAAAAATCGCGCCGGGTGTAATTTCGTCATTTTTCGCGACTGTGTCGGAATTGGCTAAAATTCGACTTGTTGATCGGAAACCAAAACCTCGCCGGGGGCAATTTCGTCATTTTTCTCGACTGTGTCGGATTGGCTGAAATTTGGCAGTTTGATCTGAAATAAAAATCGCGCCAGGGGCAATTTCGTTATCTTTCTCGACTGTGTCGAATGGGCTCAAATTTAACAGGTTGATCGGAAACAAAAATCGCGCCTGGGACAATTTCGTCATTTTTCTCGACTGTGTCGGAATTTGCTGAAATTTGGCAGTTTGATCGGAAATAAAAATCGCGCCGGCGGCAATTTCGTCATTTTTCTCGACTGTGTCGTAATGGGCTTAATTTTGACAGGTTGATCGAATACAAAAATCGCTCCGGGGGCAATTCCGACACAGTAATTTCGTCATCTTTCTCGACTGTGTCGGAATTGGCTGAAATTTGGCAGTTTGATCTGAAATAAAAATCGCGCCAAGGGTAATATCGTTATGTTTCTCGACTGTGTCGGAATGGGCTTAAATTTGACAAGTTGATCGGAAACAAAAATCGCG
>NW_019240228.1:0-1781 GCF_002742605.1 Olea europaea var. sylvestris
TTCAAAGTTCTACTACTTGTAATTTAAACAATTATATGTATAATGATATTTACAAACTAATCAATTTATATATCACATAATATCCCTTCAACATCTATCCTTGCAAAATTGTCATCCTCCTCATGATTGTCTTCAATTTGTGTTATGTCCAATGGAATAGTTGCCTCACAAGAAGTATCTTCTTCCATATGTAACGCATGAAAGTCTCTTGGTGATGCTTGCAAAACAACATACCAATTAGATGTTTCATTTTCCCTAGAATAAAAAACTTGTTTCGCCTGTGATGCCAAAATGAAAGCATCATTTTCAAATTGTCCCTGTCCCTCGTGAAGGTTAACCAAAGTGAATCCATCTTCCTTCTTTATTCCATTCACAATATTTGCCCAGTCACACTTGAATATTGGAATATGAAATGTATTGTAGTCAAGCACTATAATATCGCGTAAAAATCCATAATAAAGAACTTTCCCAACAACATGTGCATTATCTTTTGCACTAGATCTACAGATGGTTGTTGCTTCAACTAAAATACCACTATTTTGGTGAGAGTTTTCGGTATCTTTAGTGTGAAATCGAAATCCATTTATTATAAAACTGGAATATGACATGGACTGACATCTAGGGCCACGTGCAGCCACTTTAAAGTATTTGAAACATTGTTCAGCAACAATTGACCTGTAATCTGTTATTATTATAAACACGTTAGGAATAAAAGAATAAACAACAGAATTAAACACTAATCTGGTCGATATATGTACTTCAAGCTTATTGTGCAACCAAGTTGCAAATGTGTCAATATGTTTCTTACGTAACAAATTCTCATTTCTTCCAAGTCATTCGTCAGAACTCTTGAGTTCATCCATATGCATCCTAAGTAAAAAACAATATATCAAGAAATCTCAAAGAACTTAAAATTCCAAAAAGTATATACTTCACAAACATACTATACCTATGGAGCCACTTCTACACTATTTAGCAATACATAGCAATGGGCAATTTTCAGCATCTCATCAGATAGTACAAGTGGCTTCCCTTTAGAAATTGGATGCCCTGCAACTAAGAAGTCACTCCATACTCTTTATTGCGTGCAGGCTTAGAGCCTATTTCAGATGCTTGGTTTATGCATTTGCTACAAAACATTGCATTTTCTTCAACAATATATCGTTCAGCTATTCACCCTTCTGGTCTTGCACGATTCACAACGTATCCTTTCAACACTTTCATGTACCTACACTTTTTCCAAAAAAGCAATAAAGTAGAAATCAATTTGATAGTGGATTTAATTTCTGGGAATAAGGAGTACTACCTCTCAAATGGGTACATCCAACGATATTGAATTGGTCCACATAGACGAACTTCTCTTCCAATATGAATTGTTAAATGAACCATTATATCAAAAAAGGAAGGCCAAAAATAGCTTTCCAACGTGCACAAAGTTTCAGCAACATCCTCTTCTAAAATTTCAACCTTATTCCTATCTACGACTCCTTGACATATTTCATTGAAGAATGAACACAATTTAAAAATAGAGTTCCTTGGTCCTTTAGGTAAAAGTCCTCTCAGTGCAACTGATAGTAATTGTTGCATTAAAAGGTGACAATCATGAGACTTGAGTCCAACTATCTTACATTCTTCCACTGAAATACAATTTCCAATATTAGAACCATAACCATCCGATAATCTCAAGTTAGTAAGCCAATTGCAAAACATTTGTTTTTCTGCTTTTGATAAAGTGTGAGGAGCTGCAGGTAAGTAAACTTTATTTTCTCTACTCTCAGGAT
>NW_019240229.1:0-221 GCF_002742605.1 Olea europaea var. sylvestris
ATTGCCCACGGCGCGATTTTTGTTTCCGATCAACTTGTCTAATTTTGGCCAATTCTGACACTGGTGCGAAAAATGACGAAATTCCCCCCGGCGCGGTTTTTGTTAAAGATCAACCTATCAAATTTGAGCCAATTCCGACACCATTGCAGAAAATGACGAAATTGCCCCCGGTGCGATTTTTATTTCCGATCAACCTGCCAAATTTCAGCCCATTCCGACAC
>NW_019240229.1:377-1781 GCF_002742605.1 Olea europaea var. sylvestris
TGTTTCCGATCAACCTGTCAAATTTTAGCCCATTCCGACACAGTCGTGAAAAATGACGAAATTGCCCCCGGCGCGGTTTTTATTCCCGATCAACCCGGCAAATTTAAGCCCATTCCGACACCATTGTAAAAAATGACGAAATTGGCCCGGCGGGGTTTTTGTTTCCGATCAAGCTGTCAAATTTTTGGCCATTCCGACACCGTCGTGTAAAATGATGAAATTGCCCCCTATGCGGTTTTTCTTCCCGATAAACCTGTCAAATTTGAGCCCATAATGACACCATCGCAAAAAATGACGAAATTGCTCCCGGCGCGATTTTTGTTCCCGATCAGCCTGTCAAATTTGAGCCCATTCCGACACCGTCGTAAAAAATGACGAAATTGCCCCTGACGCGGTTTTTGTTCCCGATCAACCTGTCAAATTTGAGCCCATTCCGACACCATTGCAGAAAATGACGAAATTGCCCCTGACGCGATTTTTGTTCCCGAACAACATGTCAAATTTGAGCCCATTCCGACACCATTGCAGAAAATGACGAAATTGCCCCCGGCGCGATTTTTATTTCCGATCAACCTGCCAAATTTCAGCCCATTCCGACACAGTCACGAAAAATGACGAAATTGCCCCCGGCGCGATTTTTATTTCCGATCAACCTGCCAAATTTCAGCCCACTCTGACACAGTCGCGAAAAATGACTATATTGCCTCTGGCACGATTTTTGTTTCCGATCAACCTGTCTAATTTTAGCACATTCCGACACCGTCGCAAAAAATGACGAAATTGCCCCCGGTGCGGTTTTTGTTCCCGATCAACCCGTCAAATTTAAGCCCATTCCGACACCATTGCAAAAAATGACGAAATTGGCCCGGCGGGGTTTTTGTTTTCGATCAACCTGTCAAATTTTAGCCCATTCCGACACTGTCTCGAAAAATGACGTAATTGCCCCCTACGCGATTTTTGTTCCCGATCAACCTGTCAAATTTGAGCCCATACCGACACCATCGCAAAAAATGACGAAATTGCCCTTGGTGCGATTTTTGTTCCCGATCAGCCTGTCAAATTTGAGCCCATTCCGACACCGTCGCAAAAAATGACGAAATTGCCCCTGACGTGGTTTTTGTTCCCGATCAACCTGTCAAATTTGAGCCCATTCCGACACCATTGCAAAAAATGACGAAATTGCCCATGGTGCGATTTTTGTTCACGATCAGCCTGTCAAATTTGAGCCCATTCCGACACCGTCGCAAAAAATGACGAAATTGCCCCTGACGCGGTTTTTGTTCCCGATCAACCTGTCAAATTTGAGCCCATTCCGACACCATTGCAAAAAATGACGAAATTGGTTCGGCGGGGTTTTTGTTTCCAATCAACCTGTCAAATTTTAGCCCATTCCGACACAGTCGC
>NW_019240230.1:0-1780 GCF_002742605.1 Olea europaea var. sylvestris
TTCGTTTCCGATCAACCAGTCAAATTTTAGATCATTCCGACACAGTCGCGAAAAATGACGAAATTGCCCCTGGCGCGGATTTTTTTTCCGATCAACAAGTCAAATTTCAGCCCATTCCGACACAGTGGCGAAAAATGACGAAATTGCCCCCGGCGCGATTTTTTATTTCCGATCAACCAGTCAAATTTTAGACCATTCCGACACAGTCGCGAAAAATGACGAAATAGCCCCCGGCGCGATTTTTAATTCCGATCAACCTGCCAAATTTCAGTCCATTCCGACATAGTGGCGAAAAATGACGAAATTGCCCACGGCACAGGTTTTCGTTTCCGATCAACCAGTCAAATTTTAGACCATTCCGACACAGTCGCGAAAAATGACGAAATTGCCCCCGGCGCGATTTTTGTTTCCGATCGACCAGTCAAATTTTAGCCAATTCCGACACAGTCGCGAAAAATGACGAATTTGCCCATGGCGCGATTTTTGTTCTCGATCAACCTGTCAAATTATAGCCCATTACGACACAGTCGCGAAAAATGACGAATTTACCCCCGGCGGGATTTTTGTTTCCTATGAACCAGTCAAATTTTAGACCATTCCGACACAGTCGCGAAAAATGACGAATTTACCCCCGGCGGGATTTTTGTTTCCTATGAACCAGTCAAATTTTAGACCATTCCGACACAGTCGCGAAAAATGACGAATTTACCCCCGGCGGGATTTTTGTTTCCTATGAACCAGTCAAATTTTAGACCATTCCGACACAGTCGCGAAAAATGACGAATTTACCCCCGGCGGGATTTTTGTTTCCTATGAACCAGTCAAATTTTAGACCATTCCGACACAGTCGCGAAAAATGACGAATTTACCCCCGGCGGGATTTTTGTTTCCTATGAACCAGTCAAATTTTAGACCATTCCGACACAGTCGCGAAAAATGACGAATTTACCCCCGGCGGGATTTTTGTTTCCTATGAACCAGTCAAATTTTAGACCATTCCGACACAGTCGCGAAAAATGACGAATTTACCCCCGGCGGGATTTTTGTTTCCTATGAACCAGTCAAATTTTAGACCATTCCGACACAGTCGCGAAAAATGACGAAATTGCCCCTGGCGCGGATTTTGTTTCCGATCAACCAGTCAAATTTTAGACCATTCCGACACAGTCGCGAAAAATGACGAAATTGCCCACGGCACAGGTTTTCGTTTTCGATCAACCAGTCAAATTTTAGACCATTCCGACACAGTCGCGAAAAATGACGAAATTGCCCCCGACGCGATTTTTGTTTCCGATCAACCAGTCAAATTTTAGCCAATTCCGACACAGTCGCGAAAAATGACGAAATTGCCCCCGGCGCGGTTTTTGTTCTCGATCAACCTGTCAAATTTGAGCCCATTCCGACACAGTCGCGAAAAATGACGAATTTGCCCCCGGCGCGATTTTTGTTTCCTATGAACCAGTCAAATTTTAGACCATTCCGACACAGTCGCGAAAAATGACGGAATTGCCCCCGGCGCGATTTTTATTTCCGATGAACCAGCCAAATTTCATTCCATTCCGACACAGCCGCGAAAAATGACGAATTTACCCCCGGCGCGGTTTTTGTTTCCGATCGACCAGACAAATTTTAGCTCATTCCGACACAGTCGCGAAAAAAGACGAAATTGCCCCAGGCGCGATTTTTGTTTCCGATCGACCAGTCAAATTTTAGCTCATTCCGACAAAGTCGCGAAAAATGACGAATTTGCCCCCAGCTCGGTTTTTGTTTCTGATCAACC
>NW_019240231.1:0-1780 GCF_002742605.1 Olea europaea var. sylvestris
AAAAAAAAATCAACATTTTCACCAACGAAAATTCCGTAGGTGAATATTAATTCATATTACCTACGAAAAAATCGTTGGTGATATTAATCAATACTAATAATTAAAAAAATTCAATCATTTGCCTACTAAATATATATAGTTGAAGGTGATAAAATATAAATAATTTTTTTTATCGATACATATAAATTTCATTGATCAAAACTCTTTACAAGTATTTTGGGCATACTCTGACTTACGATAGTCAAATATGCACCCCAACGAATCAATCTAAGTACCCAGTGCTAAAGATTCATAATGATGCAAAACATAATGATACAATGAAAATATGACTTTGTGTACCTGTGTTTTAATGTGTGTGACGATGCTATCAGGATGTGATCTTAGATCTTCAAAGATCAGCCTATTTCTAGTTGTCCAGATATGATAAACAGTGCTTGCTAGAGCTATTTTCCTGTCCTTACATTGCCAAGATGTCCCATATCCCTCCTTCTTGATCCATTTCAAAGTGATAGGTATTGTAGACATGGTTCTAGTGATCCGGAGCCAGTCTCTAATCTGTCCTAAAATTTTCATGCTCATGCCACATTGGAAGAACAGGTACCAGACTGATTCGGTTGTAGCTTGACAAAATATTCACTTATTGGCGATCTCCATATGTTGTAGTCGATCTTTGGTAAGGAGCATAGTTTTTGCGCTAAGCCAAAAGATGAAGGAATGTTTAGGAGTGATGCATGAACTCCAAACAACCTTTGCCCAGATAGTTGGTGTCCCTTTCGATCAAAAAATAATCATAAGCTTTAGCAAAGCTTATATTGTCTCCTTGGATCCAATCTGAAAGTTTTTAGCATGCAACATGATTTGACCTTCATTTCCTTCAAGCACTTTACAATGGACAATATCTTTTTAATTAATAGTGAGTCATCCTTTTTAGATGACCTTTCCCATATTAATGTCCCTCTCAGATACACATGATTGACCCATTGCATCTAGAGTATGTCTTTCTTGGCATGTATCTTCCACAATGATTTGGTTGATAGTGTATTGTTCCATCACCTTACATTTCAAAATCCCAGTCCTCCTTCACTTTTGGGAAGACAAACTTTGGACGATGCAATCAGCAGTTTTTTGGACTTCCAAAGGAAATTCCTACAAAGCCATATGATCCTCAAAGTGACTGCAGCCAAAATTGAAAATATAGATAATCAAAAGCATTCGACTCCTTACAAAACTGATCTCACTTATTCAGCCCTGCCAGCAAGATAATGATGTGCTTGTCCAGGCATGTATATATGTAACAATCTTATCCAAAAAGGGACATAATATCTGACTTCAAATTTTTCTGTACCTAATGGAATCCCCAAATATCTGAATAGCATGGATCCCCTCAGCATGTTCACTAACTCTTGGATTTCATCCAAGTCTTGGCCCTAAATTCCATCAGTGAATATGTTAGATTTACTAGCATTCATCCTAAGCCCTGAGCAATCTCCAAACTTGGACAAACAATCGATCATCATGTGTACCGATATGATGTCACCCTAGTAAACATCATCAAGTCATCCGCGAATGCTAGATGTGTGATTTGGGATTCGTAGTCGTTTTCAAAGCTCTTGAAAGATATTCATGACAGATCATAGATAAGAACGATGATAAGGGATCACCTTGCCGTAGGCCCATTTTACCTTTGAAGAATCCATGTATACTGCCATTAATTGCAATTGAAAACGACGGAGTTGATATGCATACCATCATCCACTGAATAAATCTGTCCAAAAACCCC
>NW_019240232.1:0-1780 GCF_002742605.1 Olea europaea var. sylvestris
CCGATCAACCTGTCAAATTTGAGCCCATTCCGACACAGTCGTGAAAAATGACGAAATTGCCCTCGGCGCGATTTTTGTTTCCGGTCAACCTGTAAAATTTTAACCAATTCCGACACAGTTGCGTAAAATGACAAAATTACCCCCGGCGCGGTTTTTGTTCCCAATCAACCTGTCAAATTTGAGGCCATTCCGACACTGTCGCGAAAAATTACGAAATTGCAGATTTTTCGTTTCCTATCAACCTGTCAAATTTTAGCCTATTTCGACACAGTCGCTAAAAATGACGAAATTGACCCTGGCGCGATTTTTGTTTCCGATCAACCAGTCAAATTTTAGCCCGTTCCGGAATAGTCGAGAAAAATGACGAAATTGCCCTCGGCGCGATTTTTATTTCCAATCAACCTGCCCCATTTCAGCCCATTCCGACACAGTCGAGAAAAATGACGAAATTGCCCCCGACGCGATTTTTGTTTCCAATCAACCTGTCAAATTTTAGCCCATTCCGACACAGTCGCGAAAAATGATGAAATTGCACCCGTCGCGGTTTTTCGTTTCCGATCAACCAGTCAAATTTTATCCTATTCCGACACAGTTGCGAAAAATGACGAAATTGCCCCGGGCGCATTTTTTTTCCCGATCAACCTGTCAAATTTGAGCCCATTCCGACATAGTCGAGAAAAATGACGAAATTGCCCCCGGCTTGATTTTTATTTCCGATCAATTTGCCAAATTTCAGCCCATTCCGACATAGTCGAGAAAAATGACGAAATTGCCCCCGGCTTGATTTTTGTTTCCGATCAACCTGCCAAATTTCAGCCCATTCCGACACAGTCGAGAAAAATGACGAAATTGACCCCGACCCGATTTTTCTTTCCGATCAACCAGTCAAATTTTAGCCCATTTCGACACCGTCGTGAAAAATGACGAACCACGGCACGATTTTTGTTTCCAATCAACATGTCAAATTTTAGCCAATTCCGACACAGTTGCGAAAAATGACGAAATTGCCCCGTGCGCATTTTTTTTCCCGATCAACCTGTCAAATTTGAGCACATTCCGACGCAGTCGCGAAAAATGACGAAATTGCACCCGGCGGGATTTTTCGTTTTCTATCATCCTGTCAAATTTTAGCCTATTCCGACACAGTCGCTAAAAATGACGAAATTGCTCCTGCGCGATTTTTATTTCCGATCAACCTGCCAAATTTCAGCCCATTCTGACACAGTCGAGAAAAATGACGAAATTGCCCCCGGCGAGATTTTTGTATCCGATCAACCTGCCAAATTTCAGCCCATTCCGACACAGTCGAGAAAAATGACGAAATTACCCCCGGCGCGGTTTTTCTTTCCGATCAACCAGTCAAATTTTAGCCCATTCCGACACCTTCGTGAAAAATGGCGAAATTGCCCACGGCGCGATTTTTGTTTCCAATTAACCTGATAAATTTTAGCCAGTTCCGACACAGTTGCGAAAAATGATGAAATTACCCCCGACTTGATTTTTGTTCCCGATCAACCTGTCAAATTTGAGCCCATTCCGACACTGTCGCGAAAAATGACGAAATTGCCCCCGGCGCGATTTTTGTTCCCGGTCAACCTGTAAAATTTTAACCAATTCGACACAACTGAGAAAAATGATGAAATTGCCCCGGGCGCGATTTTTTTTCCCGATCAACCTGTCAAATTTGAGCCCATTCTGACACAGTCGCGAAAAATGACGAAATTGCACCCGGCGCGATTTTTCGTTTTCGATCAACCTGTCAAATTTTAGCCTATTCCGA
>NW_019240233.1:0-1780 GCF_002742605.1 Olea europaea var. sylvestris
GCCAGGGGCAATTTCGTCATTTTTCGCAACGATTTCGGAATGGGCTAAAATTTGACTGGTTGATCGAAAACAAAAATCGCGCCCGGGGGGCAGTTTCGTCATTTTTCGCGACTGTGTAGGAATTGGCTAAAATTTGACAGGTTGATCGGAAATAAAAAATCGCGCCGGGGTCATTTTCGTCATTTTTTGCGACTGTGTCGGAATGGGCTCAAATTTGACAGGTTGATCGGAAACAAAAATCGCGCCGGGTGATTTTCGTTATTTTTCGGGACTGTGTCGGAATGGGCTAATATTTGACTGGTTGATCGGAAACTAAAGCTGGGACAGGGGCAATTTAGTCATTTTTCGCGATTATGTCGGAATGGGCTAAAATTTGACTTCTTTATCGGAAATAAAAACCGCGTCGGGGCCAATCTCGTCATTTTTCTCGACTGTGTCGGAATGGGCTAAAATTTGATAGTTTGATCGGAAACAAAAATCGCGCCCGGGTCAATTTCGTCATTTTTCGTAACTGTGTCGAAATTGGCTAAAATTTGACAGGTTGATCGGGAACAGAAATCGTGCCCGGTGAATATCGTCATTTTTCACAACTGTGTCGGAATTGGCTAAAATTTGACAGGTTGATCGGAAACAAAAATTGCGCCGGGGTCAATAACGTCATTTTTCGCGACTTTGTCGGAATGGGTTAAAATTTGACAGGTTGATCGTAAACAAAAATCGCGCCGGGGTCATTTTCGCAATTTTTCGCGACTGTGTCGGAATGGGCTAAAATTTGACAGGTTGATCGGAAACAAAAATCGCGCAGGGGGAAATTTCGTCATTTTTCGCGACTTTGTCGGATGGGCTCAAATTTGACAGGTTGATGAGGAACAAAAGTCGTGCCGGGTGAATTTCGTCGTTTTTCGCCACTATGTCGGAATTGGCTAAAATTTGACAGGTTGATCGGAAAGAAAATCCGCGCAGGGGACAATTTCGTCATTTTTCGCGACTGTGTCGGAATGGGATAAAATTTGACAGGTTGATCGGAAACAAAAATCGCGCCGGGGGCAATTTCGTCATTTTACGCGACTGTGTCGGAATGGGCTAAAATTTGACAGGTTGATCAGAAACAAAAATCGCGCTGGGCGCAATTTCGTTATTTTTCGCGACTGTGTCGGAATGAGCTATAGTTTGACAGGTTGATCGGAAACAAAAATCGCGACGGGGGCAATTTCGCCATTTTTCCTGACTGTGTCGGAATGGACTCAAATTTGACAGGTTGATCGGGAACAAAAATCGTGCCGGCTGAATTTCGTCATTTTTCGGAACTATGTCGGAATTGGCTAAAATTTGACAGGTTGATCGGAAACAAAAATCGCGCCTGGGGCAATTTCGTCATTTTTCGCCACTGTGTCGGAATGGGCTAAAATTTGACAGGTTGATCGGAAACAAAAATCGCGCCTGGGGCAATTTCGTCATTTTTCGCCACTGTGTCGGAATGGGCTAAAATTTGACAGGTTGATCGAAAACAAAAATCGCGCTGGGGGCAATTTCGTCATTTTTCGCGATTGTGTCGGAGTGGGCTAAAATTGGACAGGTTGATCGGAAACAAAAATCGAGTAGGGGGCAATTTCGTCATTTTTTGCTACTGTGTCGGAATGGGCTAAAATTCGACAGGTTGATCGGAAACAAAAATCGCGCCAGGGTCAATTTCGTCCTTTTTCGCGACTGTGTCGGAATGGGCTCAAACTTGGCAGGTTGATCGGGAACAAAAATCGTGCCGGGTGAACTTCGTCATTTT
>NW_019240234.1:0-1780 GCF_002742605.1 Olea europaea var. sylvestris
ACAAAATTATTAAATTATTGAGATTTTAAAGTAGGATTAGAGTGGAACATTTTTATGGAGTAATGTTATTTAGTTTCACTGCAGTTGCAATCTCAATTTAGGTGACGTTAATGTGACACTAAATGATAAGTAATTTTACCTTTTAATTAACTTATCATTTAACGTCACTTAAATTGAGGATGTAAGTCCAATGCATTACTCATTTTAATATGGAATATAATGAAAGTCTTGTATGGATAACGTCATTGGGAAATAGAGGATAAGAGATTGTAAAGCGCTTGTCGGATTCTTACAGCTGTCCACATAAGACGAAAGAGATAGGATGCCACCACAAAACAGTATACTTCAGCTAGTGAAACTCTCTCTCTTTTTCTTGTTTTTTCCCCCTCTATCCTCTTTCTAGATTATCCTCTTCCACCTGATCTACTAATAGTCAAACATTCAAGAATCACCCAAACACGTGTAAAAATGCCATAGTAGAAAGGACTTTGCTATCAGCGTCTCTTGTGAGGGGAGTGTCATTCGAAATGTCAATCCCGAATGTACAAATAACTTTACTGATTGTAGAAATGTTCGACTCAAGATCTAATAGAACGGAATACAAATTCTAATTCATAATCATTCTATAGAAACTGATACGTTTGCCTACAACAACATGAGGGTCGATTAGCACTAATTTGATGATTTGATTCTTATCTAGTTCCATTAATTTTAAAATATCTATTTTTCTCTTTTCTTTTCAATTATATATTTTTTAATAAAATAAAATTAAATGTAAATTAAAAATTTTTCCTTTTCTTTTAAAAACATATTTTTCAAAAAATCACTATTACAATTTTTTTTCCCTAAAATCTAATTATAATGGAGTTCAAAAAGGCTGTACTTTCGAAAAAATTTAATATAATGTATTTTTTGGTTCTTCCAACTAATCTTGTCGTGGTTATAAATATATTGATACATTTCAGTTCAAGGTTGATATAAATGAATATTATGAAAGAATAATACAAAACCAAATTAATTAAAAATATTCCACCAGAATTGAGAACCACGTTTTTGTTGGATTTAGGACTCGAAATGAGATAAAATTTAACTGAAACTGAACTGACCACTTATCAATTAATATATTTATTATTTAGTTTAGATAATTCCGGATAAGACTAGATGATGAAGAAAAATAACTTTTTTAAGGAGAAAGTTACACTAAATCCTACATTTTAAATTTCAACTTAAAAAAGTAAGTGTTTCAAATTCACAAATCATATACAATTTTTTTTTTTAAATAATTAGGCAACAGTTGTTATATAAAAGAATTATATATAATTTCTACATCCACCCTCTCTATCAACTCCTATCATCACCACCGAAAACCAACTACCACATTAAATCACTCATTGGTATGAAAATTTCTGGTCAAATGAATCTGAGAAAGATGGAGGTAAATGTAGGAGATGGAAGCTATGTGCGCAATGTCGGCCCTGAGATTTATGAGGCCTTACGCAACAAATTGTTATAAGGTTCATAAATATAATTTTTTAGTAAGCATAGAAATCTCTTTTAACGCCAATCATGGTCAATTCAAATTTACCATCTGTAACTTTTGAAATATGAAATAACCACTTTTAGAATAAATAACTTTTTCATTTTTTACTTTCATAAAAGTTAATTTATAAATTTTAAAGAAATTTTATAAAGTTAGCAAAATTTATATGGGAAATTTTTTACTTTTGAATTTTGTTTTAAGGATTGATTCTTTTTTTAGTAGATCTAGGTAAATAGAAAA
>NW_019240235.1:0-1780 GCF_002742605.1 Olea europaea var. sylvestris
GTATACTCCTGGAAACCGAAGCACTCATTATCTTTCAAAGGCGTGAAGATCTGCTGGATTTTTGGGTGTATTTTGCCTTACAGTAGAGAGAAATAACATCCATCTTTATTTCTGTCCAACTTATTATCCTCATTAATACATGTTTTCGTTTTAATATCTTGTTGTTATAATTGCCGAATACTCTGGAATCTCCTCTTTACAGTGGTATCAGAGCTTTCAGACGGAGGTTCTTGACTCTGACTAGTGTAGATCTGAAACTGTGACACTTGTTTTTCCTAACCTTCGTTATTTCTTGAAACCCTATTGAAGGGATCTGGTGAGATTGTTCTAGTTTTCGATTAATACTGCAAATTAATTGTATAAATTTTTTGAGCTGCTGTTACTGTGATTTAATCTTGTGATCTGCGACTGCTTCGGTAATTCCTTTGTCCAGAAACCTAAGAGTTCTCTGGAATCTGAGGGTTACCTTGACATAAGTCAAAGGTCTTGATATTATTACACTGCTGTGATACTGATTAGCGTATAATCTTGGTTCTTGCTGCTCAAATGTGATTTGTGTTGTGAAAAACACGTTGTGACTCTTAGACTTTGAACAATTCCTGTGAAATAACTAAAGTACTTTACAACTAATAATTACAGTATATTCATGTCCCTTGAGTGGTGATACTTGAATTGATTTTGAGTTGTAAGTAACTGTGAAATGTCTATTTGATTTGTACATTCTGAAACTACATTCAAATTTTTTCTAAAATGACAAATACAAAATTTGAATTGGATGTTTTTAATGGCAAAGGGGATTTCAGTCTCTGGCGCCTGAAAATGAGGGCAATTTTGTTACAACAAAAGTGTGCTAAAGCCATTGATGAAACATGACCTGATGATTTAGAAGAAACCAAGAAAATTGAACTTGATGAAACTGCCTGGAGTTCAATTTTTCTACATTTATCTGATAATGTATTCGTGAAATTGGTGAGACTAAGACTGCTGCTGAGTTGTGGAAAAAGTTGGAAGATACATACTTGACTAAATCTATGCCGAATAAGGTGTATCTTCTGAAACAGTTCTTTAGTTTTAAACTTGACCCTGCTCTTGACCTTGAGGCTAATATTGATAGATTTAATAGACTATCCCGTGACCTAGCCAACTATGATGAGAAACTCTCAAAAGATCAGTTGGCTGTGGTCTTGTTAAATTCAATAAGTGATAAGTATAAAGATATTAAAAATGCAATTGAATATGGGAGGGAAACTCTAACCATTGATGTGATTATTAATGCTTTAAGAAATAAGGAATTAGAGTTAAAGTCTGATAGGAAAGAATCTATCAATGGCGAGAACTTGATGGCCAAGACTAGATCTAATCCTAAGACTGTGAACTTTAATAAAAAACCTGGACACAAGAAACAGACAAATCCAAAGGATAAAATGAAAATGAAGACTAAAGGAAAGAAGTGTTTCTATTCTCTAAATGAGGGTCATTTTATAAAAAACTGTCCTAAAAGAATTAGTGATTTCAAAAACCAATCTAAAGATGATGGTGGTGCAGCATTAGCCTATAATAATGAGACCTTAATTGATGAAGTCTATGTGGCTGTAAGCAATTCACCTTGTCAAGAGTGGATCCTTGACTCAGGCTACACCTATCATATGTGTCCAAACAAAGAATGGTTTACAGAGTTTGAAAATATAAAGGGTGGGAAGGTTTTAATGGGTAATCATATGACATGTCAGGTTAAAGGAATAGGAACAATTACCTTGAAAGTAAAAGGAAATAATAACCT
>NW_019240236.1:0-1780 GCF_002742605.1 Olea europaea var. sylvestris
ATTAACGCCTGATTCGTGTCGAGTAGACCTTCTTGTTGTCAGAATTCTTAATTCATGAGTTGTAAGGAGGGATTTCTGTCACCACAAATAGAGACTAAAGAAAGTGTTGAATTCAAAACGGGTTTTAAAGAGTACAAATTGACTTATTGTACTCCTGAATACGAAACCAAAGATACTGATATCTTGGTAGCATTCCGAGTAACTCCTCAACCTTGAGTTCTGCTTGAAGAAGCAGGGGTTGCAGTAGTTGCTGAATCTTCTACTGGTACATGGACAATTGTGTGGACTAATGGACTTACCAACCTTGATCATTACAAAGGACGATGCTACCATATTGAGCCCATTCCTGGAGAAGTAGATCAATATATCTATTATGTAGCTTACCCTTTAGACCTTTTTGAAGAAGGTTTTGGTACTAACTTGTTTGCTTCCATTGTAGGTAATGTATTTGGGTTCAAAGCCCTGCGTGCTCTGCATCTGGAAGATCTGTGAATCCCTCCTGCTTATATTAAAACTTTCCAAGGCCCGCCTCATGGGATTCAAGTTGAGAGAGATAAATTGAAAAAGTATGGTCGTCCCTTGTTGGGATGTACTATTGAACCAAAATTGGGGTTATTTGCTAAAAACTATGTTAGAGCTGTTTTTGAATATCTTCGCGGTGGACTTGATTTTACCAAAGATGATGAGAACGTGAACTTCCAGCTATTTATGCGTTGGAGAGATCGTTTCTTATTTTGTGCCGAAGCAATTTATAAGCACAGGCTGAAACAGGTGAAATCAAAAGGCATTACTTGAATGCTACTGCAGGTACATGCGAAGAAATGATCAAAAGAGCTGTATTTGCTAGAGAATTGGGAGTTCCTATCATAATGCATGACTACTTAACAGGAGGATTCACTGCAAATACTAGCTTAGCTCATTATTGTTGAGATAATGGACTATTTCTTCACATTCACCATGCAATGCATGCAGTTATTGATAGACAAAAGAATCATGGTATACACTTCCATGTACTAACTAAAGCGTTACGAATGTTTGGTAGAGATCATATTCACTCTAGTACCGTAGTAGGTAAACTTGAAGGGGAAAGAGACATCACTTTGGGCTTTGTTGATTTACTACGTGATGATTTTATTGAAAAAGATCAAAGTCGTGGTATTTATTTCACTTAAGATTGGGTCTCTCTACTAGGTATTATTTCCGTGGCTTCAGGGGGTATTCACGTTTGGCATATGCCTGCTCTGACGGAGATCTTTGGGGATTATTTCGGGCACCCTTGGGGTAATGAGCTAGGTGCCGTAGCTAACCGAGTAGCTCCAGAAGCATGTGTAAAAGCTCGTAATGAAGAACGTGATCTTGCTTCTGAGGGTAATGTAATTATCCTTGAGGCTAGCAAATGGAGTCCTGAACTAGCTGCTGCTTGTGAGGTATGGAAAGAGATCAAATATGAGTTTCAAGTAATGGATACTCTATAAGTAAGATAACAAGTAATTATCCTCCGTTCTCTTAATTGAAAACTTATCCCAATCTTTTACTAAAAGGATTGAGCTGAATACAGAGATTCTATTGCATGTATTTTGGCTAAATACATACTTCTCCAGATATACAAGATTTGAAATACAAAATCTATGACTAAATCCAAATCGAAGACTCAAATGTTAATATTGTTGTTTTGGATCCACAATTAATCCTATGGGTCTTTAGGATTGGTATATTTTTTCTATATCATGTAGTTTCCCTAAATCGAGCGAAGTATCACAAATCTTTCTACCCATCCTGT
>NW_019240237.1:0-714 GCF_002742605.1 Olea europaea var. sylvestris
CCGACACCGTCACGAAAAATGACGAATTTGCCCCTGCGCGATTTTTGATTCCCATCCATCGGTCAAATTTTAGCCGATTTCAAACTGTCGCGAAAAATGACGAAATTGCCCACGGCGCGTTTCCCATCAATCAGTCAAATTTTAGCCGATTCCGACACTGTCACGAAAAATGACAAAATTGCCCCTGCGCGATTTTTGTTTCCTATCA
Source organism: Olea europaea var. sylvestris (assembly GCF_002742605.1). Lineage (NCBI taxonomy): Eukaryota > Viridiplantae > Streptophyta > Magnoliopsida > Lamiales > Oleaceae > Olea > Olea europaea. The sequence continues at coordinate 209 of NW_019240237.1, forward strand.
ATCTGTCAAATTTGAGCCAATTTCGACACCGTCGCGATAATTTACGAAATCGCCCCCGACGCGATTTTTGTTTCCCATCAATCAGTCAAATTTTATTCGATTTCGACACCGTCGCGAAAAATGATGAAATTGCCCCTGCGCGATTTTAGTTTCCCATCAATCAGTCAAATTTTAGCCGATTCCGACACCATCCCGAAAAATGACGAAATTGCCCCCGACGCGATTTTTGTTTCCCATCAATCAGTCAAATTTTAGCCGATTCCAACACCGTCACGAAAAATGACGAAATTGCCCCAGCGCGATTTTTGTTTCCCATCAATCAGTTAAATTTTAGCCGGATTCGACACTTCGCGAAAATGACAAAATTGGCTCCTGTGCGATTTTTGTTTCCGATCAATCTGTCAAATTTTTGCTCATTCCAACATCGTAGCAAAAAATGACGAAATTGCCCCCGGCGCGATTATTGTTTCCCATCAATCGGTCAAATTTTAGCCGATTCCGACACC
>NW_019240237.1:808-1111 GCF_002742605.1 Olea europaea var. sylvestris
TCAATCAGTCAAATTTTAGCCGATTTCGACACCGTCGCGAAAAATGACGAAATTGCCCACGGCGCGATTTTTGTTTCCCATCAATCAGTCAAATATTAGGCGATTCCGATACTGTCGCGAAAAATGACGAAATTGACTCCGGCGCGATTTTTGTTTCCGATCAATCTGTCAAATTTTTGCTCATTCCAACATCGTCGCGAAAAATGACGAAATCGCCCCTGCGCCCTTTTTGTTTCCCATCAATCATTCAAATTTTAGCCGATTCCGACACCGTCACGAAAAATGGCGAAATTGCCCCTGCGG
>NW_019240237.1:1553-1780 GCF_002742605.1 Olea europaea var. sylvestris
TTTCCGATCAATCAGTCAAATTTTAGTCGATTCCGACACCGTCGCGAAAAATAACGAAATTGCCCCCGGCGTGATTTTTGTGTCCGATCAATCGGTCAAATTTTTCCTTATTCCAACACCATCGCGAAAAATGACGAAATCGCACCTGCACGATTTTTGTTTCCCATCAATCAGTCAAATTTTAGCCGATTTCGACACCGTCGCGAAAAATGACGAAATTGCCCCAG
>NW_019240238.1:0-1780 GCF_002742605.1 Olea europaea var. sylvestris
AAAATTAAGAATGGTGACACACGTCACCACTTAATTCTCACAATTCACTTATGACTCCTTCTATCCACCAAAATAAAACATAAGGTTATTTTTCGACTACGGCAACACGCATAATGTTTTTCACGTCAACATGCCTACAATAGTTTGAATCTTCTTGTTGCAAAAATGTATACAAATTTGATGCAAGCAGACTGGTATGAATTGCTATTTTACGGAGGATGACTTGCTATTCTGTACTTCAAAACAAATTTGATGTTCCCATCTTACATTATTAATACAATTCCTCCTAAGTTTCTATATTGAGTAGTTATGTAGATTGAGGCAGTTGATAGATGACAAGAGTCACCAAAGTAACCTGAATATTTGATGTGTTCATAATTCCTCCTAGTAACCGTACAGGCAACTATGTTTTATATGGATGGTAAGCATTAACATGGTTTGTGTGGCAACTTTGATAGGCATATAATATTGTTTGTAATTGTATGAATTCATTTCGATAGATTTGTTGTGCATTGAAAGGCCTTATCTATTATATGTTTCTTTGACTTTTCATTCAATGGTTTGAACAATCGAAATTCTAGGATATGACGTCGTAATTTCCAAGTCAATATAGAAGTACTTATTTGAATCTATTCAAGGCAGCACAAAGCAAAAGTTAGAACCTTTCTTGTCAATTATTAGGGATTCTTTTAAGGTTCTTTTTTCTAGGTATTAGTAATTAGCAAACGTGAAACTTATCAAAAAAAGGTTTGAGTATACATCTTCTGAATGATGTTGTGTTTTAATTGTTTAGACAAATAATATGACACTTAAATCATTGTTGGTCAATCTAGCTATTTTCATTGTAAGATCCACATGACAGTGTAATGCGCACAATGAAGTATTCACGTAGTGCAAATATCTTTTCTTAATATAAATATGCAATTGATTTTGAAAATTTCTGCTTCTCGAGTTGCAAGGAGGATGCGTACGAGCACATATATTTCCTCATAAAGATTATATTAATTATTATTTGATTACAAGTTGTTATCTGCTTGTTGATCATTAAGGCGAAATATATTTTCCAAATTGGGATGTTCGAAGTTGATTGTAAGATTATGTGATTTTTACTTGCTCATTAATATTTGTGCGTATAAATGAGTTTCGCAATTATTTTTGTCAATGACTAGGTAAATTGTTGATCATGATACAAGTTAATTTGCTAGTGATATTCTAAAATTATCTAAGTGCATATAGGTGAAAATAGAAACGTATTGAACAAAGTATGCTAGAACATAATTATTATTCATTTTAAATTTTTATTTAGTTTTACCAATTGTAATAAAAGTTATGAGTAAATGTTTCAAAGAGAAGTTTTATAATTTAAATAGCATAATATAATGTAACTGACACTTAAATAATGGAGGTTATAATATTGAATGTTGGAGATATTTTTAAATTTCATCTCCTTTAACCTTGATTATTATACTACTATTGAAGAACTGATGGAGGTGAGACCTGAGACGCTAAAAGAAGTATGGAAGGAGTTCCCGGAGGCACTTCTATATTTTTCCTTCATGGTCATTTAAATTAACTGGTATTATGATCTACATTTTGTTGTATTAAGTTCATCCTCGTGTTAAGCTTTAGGCTATACAAAATTATTTTGCATTGAGGGATGATAAATTTAATACCTTAATGGATTGAGGATTCAGGTAGTACTATATTGTCAGGCTATGAACTACCATTAACTAGTGAATTCCAAGAAATGATTTAGAGAACAAGCATTATAATGAAAGTG